>NW_024355205.1:20221502-20265566 GCF_902729225.1 Pteropus medius | reverse complement strand
TTTTTTAAAACCTACAGCACCTGGTATTCCTAGGTGGTCTCCCATCCAAGTACTAACCAGGCCTGACCCTGCTTAGCTTCCAAGATCAGATGAGATCAGGCACAGTCAGGGTGGCATGGCTATAGAAAATAACTCAGACTTTTAAAAATACTTCCAGCTTCTGATTGATAACAGTAGCTTAAATTTAGCAGCAAAGCTTCTATAAAAAACCCCAATAAACTAAGTCCTAAAAATTTTATAAAACCCAGTGGCAATACTAAAGCTGGTATTGACAAAACCTTAAATAGATCTATTCCCTGTATGTTCACTTTTGTGGTTCAGAGTTTAAGATGTAGTTTACTCTAGAAATTCTTCTCTCCTTGCCTTGAATATTGACAGAGTTCGAAATAAAATATGTCTATGATGAAGCCAATAGAACAGATTTCTGTTGAAATCTGCCCCATTCCCAGATTGCAGAAGGCGTGAGGATTTAGAACTTGCTTTGATGTCACTTGAAATGCTGCATTTTGCAGAGGTACATGGGCATAAAATGGACAAGGTTAGGAAAAGAGAGTGTTAGTTTCAAGAATGGGTATTTTACCTTCAAGAGTTTTAATGTGCACAAAAGGCATAGAATAAATGTCTTCTCCAAAATATATTCAAAACTATTTAAGTCACATAGATTCATGCTTTTCACTTTCTCTTTGGAAACCTAACAACTAGGAGCTCTGAATTTTCCCATGTGTCCAATGTGGATATAAACAGAGAACCAAATCCAAGTTGCATTCCACAGGTGTCTATTTCAACAGCTCAGTTGATATTAACCAGTCAATTTTAATAACTGAATGGAATACAGTAAAAAAGGCAGTGAATGGAAAAATGGAAGTGATTAGACTGAAAAGTCTCTATTGCAGTTCGCAGATATTGTTGTCTCTTGAAACTGTAAAGAAAGGTAGATATTATTTGCAAATTTCTGTGCTTTTACAAGAAAATAAAAATTGATGATGTTGGCTACATCAAGTAAAGAACACTAAGAATACCTCCCTGTGTGTATGTGTATTTGTAAAGTTCACACCTTCTCTGGAATGTCCAGATGGCCTCGCCAACGTCTGGCAAGTTTTCAAAGAATGTTGAGTGACATGCTTTACCTTGGCTTTGATTGTGCCAAAGTTCAACTTTGGTCTTGGTGATTGGCAACAAATAGCTCATCAGCCTTGGGTTTGGCTTTTGTATTTGTGATACCAAACAGTGAATGCCTAATGCAGTGTCATTTTTTCATACTCAGATAATGTTATTAACAATCATTTACACACATAGGTTATCATCACATTCAATCAACTTTAGGAATACAGACAGGTATATCATTTGAATTTATTTTTAGTATCTGAATATGCACTATAAATGAATAGAACACACCAGATGTAAGTTGGAAGTACAAAATCCCCTTAAATGTTTTCTATGTTCAAAATCCATTAATCAGTTAAAATATATAGATATTTTAAAGTTAAAATACTTTGCTAATTAATTATAATAAAATTTCATATTCATAGAATGATCAAGAACTTTAAGTAATTGAAGTAAGGAAATAGCATTTATAGCATTAAATTGCTTTAAAAATATTTTGGTTTTTAATTATTTACTTACAATTAGGATATCAGTTAGGACAAGTACCTTTCAAGAAAATGTCTTGTTTATTTCACATCTTGTAAAAATGTATTATGAGCAGAATGTCCAATCAAAACATATTTGGTTCTCATTAATTAAACTTCAAAATAGTTGACGCTAAACAAATGATTTAAGAAGATAGTTTCTTCTAGTTCTGAATTGATGGAGGCTAATTAATCAAGAGTTTGTCAAAACTCTTTATATTGCTTTATATTACTGCTCAGCATTTTCAGCAATGAAGATAAAGAATTTCTGAGATTTGCCTGAGATGTAGATCTTAGCTATAAATTTCCATGAGAAAACATAAGGGAAAAGGTCATCCAGAATTATATTCTGCTTTGTATAATATCATTAGTAATGCTATTAAAATTATTATGTTTATACTTTATATATGGGACACAAAGAAGTGACTAGGTTTTTTTGCTTTTTTTAAAAAAATTAACAGCAAAATGAATTAGTGACAAATTCCATGCTTCTACCTTATTCATTGGTTAGAAATTACTGTGTTTTAGATAGCTGACATTATGCGAAGTCTTATTGAAAATATATTTTCAGAAAGGAAAAGCTTTCTAGAAAGTGTTGTGAAGTTTTCACGAAGAATGTAATAAGCATAGAGATTTTTTTGTGTTCACACTCATCAATTGTACATTCAGAATAATTCTAACATAGCGTAATTGGCCTTAAGTCAAAGAAGCTACATGACATGCAGGAGATGTTCAAATACTTTTTCAAAGACTATTTTAGATTCAGTTTGCACACTTAGAAGAATGCTACTTGAACAAAGAAAAATTTAAAACTGTACATGTGGTAATGTTATTGATAGAGCAAGACGTAACCAACGGTTGCAACTACAGGGTACAATGGCTGGAATTTGCTTGTGACATAACAAAGCTGTATGCCATTTCTTCCATGTTACTTGTCATAGGATCCACTTACCATCGTTTCTGGGACTAATGCTAGATTTGGTGTGTAGGCAAGGAATGCTGAGCTATAGAGAGAAATTCTGAGATTGTGTTGTTATCTCGAAATCTAATTTCACTGTTCCATTGCCACATTTCTAGATTCAAGATTTAAGGGGAGAATTTTTTCAAGGGAGGCTGCATGTTCATTTAAATATATTAGAAATAAAAATATAAATGAGGGATATACTTTTGGGGGGAATATTTCTTTTATAACAGCTTTATTTAAATACAATTTACATGTCATGCCATTCACTCATTTTTAAAGTGTATACTTCAATGGCTTTTAGTATTACACAGAGTTGTGTAATAATCACCACAGTTAACTTTAGAACATTTTCATTATTCCAACAAGATTGCACCCCTTAGCTGTCCCCGCCGACAAACCTTCATCCTTGACCCCAGCCCCAGGCAACCACTAATCTACTCTCTGTCTCCAAAGATTTGAACATTTCGTGTAAATGGAATCATTCAATAAGTGGCCTTTTATAACTGAATTCTTTTATTTTGCATACTGTTTTCAAGGTTTCTATGTTGTAGCATGAAACCAATACTTCATTCCTTTTTATTGACAATTGTGTAGCTATAGCACATTTTCTATTGTATAGATACACCATATACTGTTTATTCATTATCAGTTGTTAGACATTCCGGTTGTTTCCATTCTTTGGCCATTATACATAATGCTGCCATGAACAATTGCTGAAAAGTTTTTGGGTGGATATATGTTTTCAATTTTTTAAAAAATATATACCTGTAAGTTGAATTGCTGGTTATATGGTAAGTCCACGTTTACTATTTTGAGAAGCTGCTAAAATGTTCTCTGAAGTGGCTGAACAATTTTACATTTCCACCCACAATGTATAAGAGTTCCAATTTCTCCACATTTTCACCACACTCACTATTTTATGTCTTTTTTATTTTGGCCATCCTAATAGGTCCGAAGTATTATCTCATTGTGGTTTTTATTTGCATTTCAATAGTGGCAAATGACTTTGAACATCTTTTGATGTGCTTATTGGATATTTGTATATGTTTTAGGAGAAGAAATTCTACTATTCTTTCTATAATTGTTAGTTAGCATTCTACTGTAAAGTAGAGATTTTTCTTCCATTCCTGTTTTTCAATGGGCTAAAATAAATTATCATTATTTATTTTGATATTAAATTTACCCCAGTTTAATCAGTGTGGCACCTTCAGGTCTACTCCTCTGTGTTTTTAAATGTTCCTATAAACCTTTGAGTAAGCTCTCTTACTTTCTGTCATGAGAGAATGTTCTAGATTAATTTTATATTTTCCTTACCCAAGCCTTGGAATAAGCCATTTTCCCAAGACACTATTTTCCTAAAATTGTGGAATGGATTTAGAAACCACACTCTGGGAACCAGGTGTGTATTTGTTATTTCTCGGGCACCACTGCTTTTAGGATTCCTAGAGGACAGTTAGAAAATGTGTGTATGTGTACACAAACTCACATATATGCATATCTATATATCAATATTTGTAAGTAAAAACCGTAAGTTCACTGTGATACCTCATATTTACTCTAGCTTGTCTCTCCTTTCACATTTGTACTTTATTTTGTCCAACAGTAAAAATATAACTCATTATTCTGAATGTTTATTTATTTGTTCAATTCTTTTGTCTTTAATTCTGCAATTCTATGAGCTGTTTTCTTGATGTCAGCCTTATAAAATATGCCAGTTATGCTGACTAAATTCCTTTCCAGCTCAATAGCCACTGACTCATGCCACTGAGTTGCTGAGTTCCCACAAGAAAGAAGGGAAGGAGTTAGCTAGAATATTTTGAAGAAGCATTTCTCTCACAGATTCATAAAAGGAATTACTTTGGCATTAATGAAGTGAAAAAAATGAGTACTGTGAATCCTGAGAGAGTAGAGATTATCTTCTGCTTCTCAGTAAATATCTCTGCAGAAGGAGCAAGATAAACAAATCCTAAAGAGAAAAGACTACATGATGATTCTAGTAAGAAGAAACAGAGACAGTCTTTCGAAGTGAGTGGATCCTAATCAAAGCATGGAAGCCAAAGAATGTTGATGGTCTGAAATAGTCATGTAGTTAGGAATAAGAGATGTCTGTGAACAGTAATGATTGATGACTAGAGAGTGTCCTCTCCCATAATGCCTTGGCATTGAATGAAGATACTGGAACCATGGAATGGCCTTGGAGATGGGAGAAAGTTGAGTGACTTAAGGGAAAGGGTCTTGGAATCAGAAATAAAACAGTTACAGAAAATAAAGTATTATTTCTTGAACACTCAAATTTATGGATTGAGATTCATAACTACCACATATGGAAATTACATAACCCCACAAATATAAAATAAGGGAATTAAATATTAATACGTAACTTAAAATGCTCTTAAAAATCATATGACTAAATTTTTTTTACAGTAAACTAAAGAGTTAATGAAATCATTACTTGTCACAGCCTAAGGGAAACTGGAAGATTAATTTAATTTAATTTAATTCATTTATTTTAAATTAATTAATTAATTTTTAATTCTTTAATGTCATCACATATTTAACTCCTTTTACCCATCTACCTTCCCCCCTAAGATTTTTTTTACCTCAAATTCCTTTAAAAATTTTGATATAAAATCCAAAATATTCTCTTTTTGGCATAGCTTTTCAAATTTTATGACAAATTTAAGAAATTTCATTAATATAAAATATTTTAATGTTAAATTTTCTTTTCTGTAATGACCTCTATATTCACAAGTCTTTCTTTGCCTTTTGTAAGTCATAATTCTAAACTGAATTCCCAGTTCACCATCCTTTGACATCACCTTGATAAGTGCTCATATTATGCACATCTCTTCTTCATCTTTTAACATTAGGAACTGACATTGGACTATAGAATCTATTTTTTGTCAAACAAACTTTCCATTTGCTTTGCTTGTCATAGTGGGTTATCTTGGACTTCTTTTTTGCTGACTCTGCCTATTCCTTCTTGTTCTGCATAATACATACAAAACAGGTCCCAGACATTTCAGCAGTTACCGAATTTGAATCACAAAACAATATGAAAAAGTATGTTTATGTCCTATTGCTTTGACCTAATCTCACATATTGGTTCCCTGCTTCTAAGTAGTCATCTTGTTTCTACCACCTCCTTTTCTTTGCTCATGGAATGCCCTCAGCAGTTCTGAAGTTTTGATCATCAAGGCTTCAATTTTCCTTTGAGGTCTTTCTTATTTTCTGACAGAACATTCCAGATTATTTTCATGTGAATTAAGTTTTTCCTTTCTTGGTCCTATCATTGCAAACACGAATATGGGAAGGCAAATTCCAAAGCTTCAGAGAAAAAGTAGGTATGCTTTCCTGACATAAGACTTTAGAAAGGAAGACTGACTTTGTGTACTTCCACAAATGGCTTTGATTGTCCAGAAAGGACCTAAAGAAATAAACATAATAGCACAAATTCAAGAATGTATAACAGCGGTCAGCAAACTTTTTCTTTAAAGGATCAGATAGTAAATAAGTAAATGTTTTTGCTTTTGCAAATCATACAGTCTCTGTTGTAACTACTAAATTCTACCATTGTAGTGTGAAAGCAGCTATAGATGACACATGGATGAATGGGTGCAGCTGTGTTTCAATGAAACTTATGTCTATACAAAACTGGCGGTGGGCAGGATTTGACCCATGGGCCTAGTTTCCTGACCGCTGGGCTAGAAGACCTTCCTAAAGACGGTAAGAAAACTTCGGTTAACTTTGCTGTAAGGATGATTCTAATGTTGGTGTAACCAGTTTTAATTTTTCTTTGATATCTAGATCGATTTCTAATTTCCCACTAGATAATTCCACTATATGTTTTACAGGCACTTCATATTCACCGTACCTAAAACGGAACTAATTTTCTTACTTAGGATAAGGGTCTTCATCTATTTTCTTCAAAGATTTCATAATTTTACTAGCAATTTAACTTCTAAGTCTATAATGCTTTTTTATTTACTTATGTTTAACGAGTACCTGAGTGTTTTTATTCTAACTATCTGTCAATAATTATTGGGATGGAATTCCTCATGGGTCTCTCATTTCTGAATTTCTTGTAAGCAGAGGCATTCACAGTTTTTTCAAGACTGTCTTTTGCAGGAGGCATGGATAGCAAATGACCTTGCAAGATAGAGAAAGTGTCTTTTCTCTAGAGCAGATGACAGATTTCTCTGTTGTCAAGTCTAATAAAGATAATGCGTTTGTCCTGGACAAAGGTTGAGCAGGCTTCCTTGCAGCCTGTTATAAAAAATTGGAGATTCCTACAGTTGGCATCTCAGCTGTGACTGGATCAAGTATGGGTAATTCATCCTGATGTGAATATCTTCTCCAGCTGTGAACCTGTGAAACCAGACAAGTCATGTGCTTACAAAATACAATAGTGTGACAGCTTTAGGATAGACATTTTTATTCCAAAAGGGAGAAATTAGAAAGAAGGATTTTGTCATGTGTCCCCAACAAGTCGATAGCCTAGCAGGGCAAATTCCTTTAGATTTTAGTGCTTGAGATAATCTGTTTTGGCTCAGTGCTCAGTCCTCCAGGCCCACTGATCTGGTGGTTTCATCTTCTGGGCCCATCTGGGTAGCAGTGTTGTGCCCTCAGCCCAGGGTGACAGTTCTGCTCCACTGAAACAGGAAGAGACATCCTCATCCTGTGGGCCTGTGCCCTTTGCACCTGTGGTAGCAGTTGCAATCCTGCTAATCTCTGCATCACCTTCAGAGTCATTCTTCCATTGTCTTGAAGGGTAATGCTTTGTAGCCATATAGCTCTATTGAACTGTTCAATGCCTTTGATATTTTGTTTAGAAACCTCCTCAGCTAAATATTCAGTTTCATTGCTCACAAACTCTACTTTGCACAAAACACTAGAACACAAGTCAGTCAAGTTCTTTATAACAAAGATCACTTCCCATTCATGTCCAATAATATGTTGCTCATTTCCATTTGAGGCTTCACCAGAAGCATCTTCTCTATTTCTACCAACAACTTGTTCAAAGCAATTTTGCCTTTTTCTAACATGCACTTCAAAACTCTCCCAGCCTTGAGCCTTTACTCCCAAGGCCACTAGTACATTTTTAGATATTTTTACCAGTAACACCCCATTTCTCAGTACCAGAATCTGTATTAGTTTTGCTAGGGCTGCCATAACAAAATACCACAGACTGGGTGACTTATACAACAGAAATTTATTGTCTCACAGTTCTGGATGATAGAAGTCCAAGATCAAGGTATCAACAGGTTTGGTTTTTCTGGGGCCTTTGTTCTTGGTTTTTGATGGCTATCCTTGGCTGTGTCTTCATGCGGTTTTTCCTGAATGTGCACACATCGTTGGTGTCTCCTTGTGTGTCCAAAATTTTTCTCTTATAAAGACATCAGTCAGATCGGATTAGGGCCTACCCTAACCAAACTCATTTTAATTTCATCTCCTCTTAAAAGACCCTATCTCCACATATGATCACATTCTAAAGTACTAGATGTTAGAGCTTCAACTTATGAATTATACTGGGTGCATCCCATACCACGTGGTTATTAACATTCAATGAAGACACTCATTCTAAAGAACAAAGTTGTTGAGGCAATCTGGTATCACTACATAAAAGCATCAACCTCTGTAGTTAATCACTTTTGTTGTTGAAAAGGGAAAAAAAGCCCATGGCCTCATCAGGTGGAGTTTCATTTTTATCCCTATTTTTGAATAATGGCAGTGTTAATAATTATCTTTGAATATAAAAGACAATGATGTAGATAGTACTTGCATTCCTTAACTAAATTTTTTCTAGATTATTCTATAAATCATAAATTTTATTTTCTGATGTAAGACCTCAGACTACTTGAAATCTATGTTGCTTGTTGTTTTGTAATTAGCAGAGAATAAAATTTATTTTCTTAATGTCTTTAAAATTGTCTTTCCTAACTTTACACACTAATTTATCTTCGTTTTCCAATTTTGCTTCCCGCTATTAAGGCTTGCTAGAGAAATTAATCACATGTAGAATGTGTCCACTAGTAAGTTATTCTGTTTAATTTTAGTTAACCTCTCCACACTTGCTCAGAATGCTTCTAGTCATTAGGATTTACAAATTTTTATATTCCGTACATAACACATCTCTAGCTTCTCTAAGTACTTAACTTCTATTCTGCTGTCTTACCTTCATTATTCAGACAATAAGATTATCTAGTGGGATAACCCTACTTTACCTTTTTATTGAGATAATAAGGACTATTGTATGAGTAATTCCTCTGCTCTACATCATATCTCATAAGTGTTCCATGTTTTCACCTCCTTCTCTCCACTTTTAAAAAATTCCTTAAAAGAAAATATATGAGATAGATATTTTTTCTTGCCCTGATTTTTCTTTCTTTTATATATACAGTCATTTTAAAAAATTATTTTGGGAACTTGTTCCTTCATATATTCACTTTTTTTTTTTTTTTGCCTATAATGGTCAACCTTAGCCTTCTAGAAATTCCTTCCTATTTGGATGTGGTGTGATCATGATCAATCTCTGTATATCTATGTGCCTATTCACCCATCTAATGTCTATCTATAATGTGCATATTTGTGATGCTAGTTCTTATAGCACAGTTTAATAAGAATATAAAAGTATTTCATTCTCTTCAGAGCAAACTTCCTAAAAAGCTGATCTAATGCTTTGAATTCTTCCTTATTTAATTTGAACAAAGACCTGGAATAACAGCAATTAAATCCTAAACCCCAAATATGTTTCATGAGAATAAAATCTGTGAAATGTCTTCCTGGTATGACTTAAAAAGATCATCTATCCTGCAAGTAATTGACTCCATGTGACTGAAGAGTTCCTGGATATCCATTTTTGGTCAAGGTTACTTGGGAAAATTCAGAAATTGATTGTAACAGAAAATTAAACCTAAATTAGTTAACTACTGTCAGAAAGAGAACATATAAATAGGAGAGCAGTCATTAACTTGAATTCTAACAAAAGTAGAGCCTGAAACACAAGGATTGTACCACTATGTCTTTAATGCTATCTAGGAGGAAGAATTGCTAATTAGCATGTGGATGTCTTTCAGGATTCAGGCTGTTCCCAACTTCACATTTTTTCTACAGCAGTTCAATTAATTCTGGGTTAAAGTACAATTTCTTAGCACGTAAAGCCTTGGCTTGATTTTGTTCCCGGCTACCTGGTTATTTTCATCTCCTGTCACACTCTGTATTACACATATATCCCAGACATAATAGATTACAACTTGAAATTTTTTGTAGTAGTGTAGTCCATATTAGTTTTCCACATAATGTCGTTTCTGTTGAATATATTTCTTATGCTTTTTTCCTAGTTAACACCCACTCACCCTTAACACTTTGCACAGATAACCCCTGCTGAGAAACCTTGTTGGTCCAATTGTCTAGGTGCCTTCAATTGAGGTTTCACGCTCTTTGTGCTTTCCTTTGACATCACACTTATTATTGTGAATTGTGTTATCCGTGACTGTTTTCTCACTAGCCCATGAGTTCCTTGAAGACATGGACAGTGTTTTATTTATCTTTGTATTTCCAATGCCTACCATATGACTTGGCAAATAGGATTTAAAAATCTAATTGTTAAAAAAAGTGAATAAAGATATCACTATAGCGAAGATGAGTACATCAGGTTATTATAATTTGGTATCAGTAATTATTATCCCAAACAAGAAAAAGCTATAGGAGTTCATCATCACGAAACCAGTATTACACAAAATGTTAAAGGGACTTTTTTAAGAAGAAAAAAATAAAAAATATTAATAATAAAATGACAGTAACTACATATATGTCAACAATTACTTTAAATGTAAATGGAATAAATGCTCCAATCAAAAGACACAGGGTGGCTAAATAGATAAGAAAACAATACCTTTACATATCCTGCCTATAGGCGACTCACTTCTGATTGAAGGACACACACAGACTGAAAGTAAAAGGATGGAAAAAATTATTTTATGAAAATAGAAACAAAAAAACTGCTGAGGTAGGGGTACTTATAACAGACAAAATAGACTTTAAAACAAAGGCTAGCACAAGAGACAAAATACCCAGTAATTCTACTTCTGGGTATTTATCCAAAGAAACCCAAAACATTAACTCAAAAATACACATGATTCTATATGTTCATTGCAGCATTATTTACAATAGCCAAGATGTGGAAGCAACCTAAGTGTTCATTGATAAATGAATGGATAAAAAAGAAGTGGTACATATACAATGAAACATTACTCAGCTATAAAAAAGAATGAAATCTTGCCATCTGCAACAACATGTATGGGCCTAGAAGGTATGCTAAGTGAAATAAGTCCTTCAGAGAAAGACAAATACCATATGATTTCATTTATATGTGGAATCTAAAAAACAAAATAAATGAACAAACAAAACAGAAATAAACTCAAAGATTCAGAGAACAAATGATGGTTGCCAGATGGGAGGAGAGTTGGGAGGATAAGTGAAGGGGGAAGGAATTTAAAGGTCCAAACTGGTAGTTATGAAATAGTCATGTAATGTAAAGTATAGCATAGGGATTATTGTTAAACATATTGTAATAACTGTGTGATGTCAGATGGAAATCTAGCTTTATTAGGGTGATCACTTTGTAAGTTACATACATGTCTAAACACTGTGTTGTACTCCTGAAACTAATATAATATTCTATGTTGACTGTAGTCGAAATAAAAAAAATAAAAAAATAAAAAATAAGTGATAGAACACACATGCAACACTGTTAAAAACTCTGAAGTGTTACAAAGAGTTAAATAACCATATTTAAGAGGAATATAGAAAAAAATCATATAAACACACAATAAATTTGATGTCACTTCTGTTTTATACACAAATGATACCTTTTTACCCACTTTATTCCAAACTTTTAAAATCTGATAGGTTATATTACCAATGCTCTTTTCTTAATTTAATTTAAACAGAGGCGAATTGCTCAGAGATCCCTCTAATTTGATTTGGGGGTCAATCAGCTTTAAAAGAGCAGAATTGTGTGACAAATATTCTATATTTAATGAGCATATACTAGATGCTGAACACCTGGTTACTGCAGGGGCTATAAAGATGATGCACTTCCTGCTCTAAAGTAGCTCATGGTCTAACTCAGGAAAGGCAATGAGCCAATATATAGGGTGCAAAGAAATTGGTCCTGTAATTAGCATACCTACAAACTATGTTTTAGATTCAAAAAGAGCTTCTGTTTAAACTTTTTCTCATGCAAGTATTGTTGGCTTATGTTTGTATTTGTCAAAAATTATCATATTACCATATTCTATTATACCATTAGAATAAGTGTTTATTAGAGTAAATGTATTGGTTCTCTAGAATGAAAAAAATTCATTAAATTAATCTAACATCATTTCTTTTTCTTTTCCCTTTAACCACCAAGGAAATTTCTGACTACAAGTTCCTTTTCCTCTTGTAATTTGCCTCATAGTAGAAAATATTCTGTTGAGGACTTAAGCCCCTCTCACTCTTGGCACTTATATTTTTCATTGTACCCTGAATGTTGAATTGTGATGTGCTACATAGTTATGTTTGCCCATTTAGATATGTTTTCCACTTTTGATTCTTTGCCTCAAGTGATTAACTTAAGTGGAATACCTCAATGGATTCCTTTGTCCATTAGCTTATTGTCGTATTTGGCCAATGGAAACCCCTAAAGTAGATAAGAGAGAGGGATAATTGAGGACTCAAAATATCATTCCTCCTTGTGCCTGTGACTTGCTATGACCCTTAACTGAAAGTTAATAAGTCTTTCCAGATGGTCATGTCTATAACACTATTCACTTATGGATTCCGAAAACAAATCCCCCTCCCTTTTTTTTTTTTTTGTCCAGAGGTATTAACAGGCATGGGTTTCCACACTGGCTAAACACAACAAGAAACTAATGGACAAAGGAACCCATTGAGGCATGCTTTGTCTCTTTGTGATTTCCTTTTATTTAGTTCCCCCCTCCAATATATCCTAGGTAGAGTGTACTTTACTGGGACCATATTGAGAATGAGATTTGCCATATTTGGTCTTGAGTGTCATAACTGGTTCAAGAAATAGCTACGGGAAAAGATCCTCAAAATGGAATTCTAGAATAGAATCACTCATAAATGCAAAGAACACAGGGATAATAACTCCTTGCTAAAGGCATGGAGCATGGGTAATCCATGGCATAGAGTGGCATTATAATTAATCAAATCAAGTCATTAGAGGAAGCACAGATGGAGGGAGATCAAGTGGCTGTGACATTTAGTAATTATAGCAACAATAATGATTACAAGATTGTTGGATTCCCTGGATTCAGTTTATAGACTTAGAGATGTACCTATAGGAAAAGCAAAAATATCAGCTATGGACAGACAATTATGAATACCTGTGGAGATCCTGAAGGCTTGTTGGCAGTTTTGAAAAAATCTTTCATCTCATGAATTTATAGGGAACATGAGACTGAAGACTAACAGGGTTTGATTGTAAACATTAATTAGATATTCTACCTTGCTAATTATCTTACACTAAGGACTATGATGGGGAAAGGAATAGGACTTTTATGTATGAAATAGAGATATTTACATGTACTTATCTTGTTTTGCCTCAAGGCTGTGTCAAATCTGCTCTCCTATGTGAAATAGTCTTGGGCACTGCTTCTCAGATTTTAATGTATATATACATCACCTGGAAATCCTATTAAAATACAGATTCAGATTCAGTGGGTCTGGAGAATGAGGTGAGTGTGGCCTGAAAAATCATCTTAATCCTTCACATCGAAGACATTATGCTAATTAAAAATGGTGAACAGGAAGTAACGAGCACCATAAATTTCCCAGTAAGCTGTGTGAATGCCAAGGAATAGAAGATAAATACTGAAAAAGTTCAGTGGTTTGTCAAATCAGTGAAATTTGTAGGGGTTCATGGTAAGATAGACCTTCTAAAATATGAGATGAGTTATTCTACCTAACCCAATGAAAGAGACACAAAGTTTGGTAGGCCTCTTTGGATTTCAGAGGCAATATGTACATCATCATCCTTCTCCAACCCATTTAATTATGCAGACCTGAAAAGGTGCTAGTATTGATCAGGGTCTTGAATAACAAAGAGCTCTGCAACACATGTTGTATGAAACTCTTCCAAACTCAAATAAGAGAAATCACAGCTCAAACATCTGTTTAGGAGTGATGTGATGCCCTTTCTATTTTTTCATAAACTATTTCCATTTGAAAAGCTTTCAGTTTGTTTGGGTTCTGGTAGAGTAGATGCTTGACCTGGTAAAATCCTGCAATTATGTGAATCAAACTATCCAAGATGAACTTTATGTATGTCTGATAGAATCACTCATATATGCAAAGAACACAGGGATAATAATCCCTTGCTGTGCATAAAATTAGATATGCACAGCAGCATTACTTTATAAAATGGAGGTGGTATATAGTAAATTGAGGGCAAGTCAAGCTGCCCTGGGAGACACAATAAACAGCACAAATGGTTTACTCAATTTTATTTGTACCTGTTTCACTGCTCTGTCACCATGGAGAAGAAAAACAATGAACTTAATTTACTGATAGATCTGACTGTTATGCCAATACCAGATAGAAGTAGATAGCAGCTCTTGAGGTGACCTTCAAAGACAGTGGCTATAGTGGATGTCATTGTGTAGTGTCCAGAGTCTATCCTCTAGGACTGAGATGCTCATTTCTCATGTGCCTGGGAGTCTTGGCAACCGCCAGTTCTCAACTGAGTCTTGTCCAAGACTTGCTCTTAGCTAAGGGAAGTCTACCCACCTAAAGTCATCCTGGGGGCAGCCCAATCCAAAAATTAGTCATACAGAGGTGTTAAGGCCTCTGCCCCCATACCACAGTACAGAACATCTCTGAAGAACCATCCCGGATCCAAAGTCGGCCATAGGATCAGCTAAGGTCTTTGTTGAGACCATATCGCTGTTCAGAGTTGTCTCCTGTCCTGTTCTGCTTCTTTACTTCATAGCTGTTGGTCTTGAGCATGTCCAAATAAACTTCCTATGGATGAATCACCATCTCAGAGGCTGTTTTCAAGAGTACTGAATCTGTGACGGTAAGTATCAAGAGTGATCTGAGCTGAGGTGCTGGCAAAGTATAAACGGAACATGGAATAAGTTGTGAAGTAAACAACTTTGTTTACTAACTCAGACCTTTTTACCAGCCATAAAAGCAGAGTGTTGCAGCTATTTCAATGTTAAATTACTCCTCTATTTCCCTCTTTAAAGTTTTAAATGAAGAATATGAGTAGCAGATACTATTTCAGGTTTCAGATTGGAGTATGGCCAGATTAATATTACCACAATTATATGTTACCTGATAACATTTGCTTGTTTTTTGTGTGGGGAACAAAATTCCAAATGGCGAAGGATGAAAGTGCATTCTAAGGGGAGAAAGGATGTACAGCACCAAGTAACTTTTTTCCTCACTTAATCTACTCTCCTTCCTTCTCTGTTTTGAATATTTTAAATAGTATATAACCAACATTCCTATCATGCTTCCAAGAATGTTTGTAAAATTTATGTCTTTTTTCAAGATATTGCATCTTTAGGCAGATGCAAAAAATATCACATCTAGTATCTGAATTCTTTCAAAGTGTTTCATCACTTCTTTGGGTCCACTTGAGGTCTCCTGGTAACAAATTTAAACTATGTGCTACACATGGCATAAGAATGTATCAGGATCACTGGCCAAAATTCTAGTTTGTAAACCTCCTTCTTAATCAGTCATTCTAATGACATTATGAGAGTATTGTCCTCCATGATCTTTTTATCCAAGGTTTAAAAATGCCAGTTATTTTCTTTTTCAGTCTTTCATTTAAGTCAAAATGTATACTTTTTAAAACAGCAAGTGTAAAACAGTAAAATATTTGATAATTTAAACCTCCCTCTTTTCTTCGAATTCTGACAATTCAATATTAAGCATAATAAATGTCATTTTCAGCTTGGGTTTTTTTTTTTCTTGTGCAATCTAATCGAACTGATAAATATTATTTGCTTTTTAATTTTGTGTAAAATTTCTTCTCTCGCTTTATTATTCATTAAGTTAATCTGATTTTAATTTTAATTTTAATTCTAATTTTAATTTTAATTCTAAGTAGTAACAATATTCTTATTTTAAATCTATCTTACATATTTGGCCATTTTAACATCAATTTCGAAATGATTTCTACTAAACTGGAACATTTCTATTATTTTCTGTGATCACTGTGCTGTTTGTGCTTTGAAAGCATTACTATAATTGGCTAATTATTGACCAAATAACATATTCTTTGAGAACATTATATTTCGCATCCGTGTTTATATTTGGTTAATAATATTGATCTTTTGCTAATTATTTAGTCCCTTTTATTTTAGTTCTAATAATTGAATGTGTGCTTTTTTTCTGTGTAAGTGAAGTTACGTATACTTTTAATTGAAGATTGTGTTTTGAGTAACAAATTTGGCCAAAGCTGATTTTAAAAATTGGTTGTGAAACATGTAACAGTCTGAAATATAATACTCAACTCCTGTATTTCCTTTCCTTTGAAATAATTTTGGTGTATAATAAAATATTACATTTTCTGTTATATTCATCTAGTGGAAAATCTTAAACTTTAATCTGAGTCACACTTTGTTTACTTGGAACCATTCTCATACTGTGAGAGAGATACAATAGCCATTTTCCAGAATCATAATCTAAGAAATGTAATAAAACTAGAGGTTTTATTTTTCTTTTCTCAATTTTTTGTTTTAATGAATTTAATTTTTGTTATCTTCTAAATAGCTGGCCAGAGTTGCATTTGTTGCAGATCTGATATAAAAATTCCCTTTCTCAATCAGATTGTTTTGATCAGTAATAAAATCTTTATTAAATAGTTAGAATTGCAGCAATTTCATTTAACCTGTACCAGTTGTGAATAATTATATTGTCCATTCTCTTTGTTTTGATCAATAGTTACATCTTTTTAAAATAAAAATTTATAATGTTCTATTTATAAATTTTATGTAAGTCATGCTCTACAGAAGTCAGCTTCCTTTCATTATTTCCCGCTTTTAAAAATTTAAGCAATCCTCTTTGAAGATCTTCTATTTCTTTATTCTTTTCAGACTTCTATCTTTTTGATCCCTGCTTTTCTATTTTATATTTCTATCAAGATATCAACTCGTACTCATTCTCAATGTCAAAGAGATTAAAAATTAAATGTAATTATATCTAAAATTTATAAAATTTGAACATATTTTAATAAAAATATTAAACACATAAAAATGAAAAGTTAAAATTATTTTTATATATGTTAAATGCATTTTTCTTCTAAAATAAAAAATGTGCTAAATGTAAAGAGAAAGTTATAATTATTAAGTATGAACAAAATTTTAAGGAAACATTTCTAAATCTAAAAATTTTGTTTTTATTTTTGAAAATTTTAATTAAATTATAAATTTTTAAATAAAAAACTTCATAAAAATGCAACTATTAGTCATTCTAGAATTCAATGTCCATATAGATGAGAATATAAAAACCAAATTACTATTCAAGCATATTGGTTCTATACCTACTTATATATTAGTAAGGACAGGATAAATTGTGAAATATTGTCAAATGATCAATCACTATTACGACTCCTGCAAATACGGCACTAATTTTTAAGTATCTCACACAAACTGGAATGTAAAGAAAATGATGAAAATGGATTTTCAGTGCCACTGGGAAACCACATTTTGTAATGCAAGAGTTTATTTCATTCATGAGATCTAAGAGAAAATATTTGAAAAGTTAATTAAGTTGTCTGATTTTTCCTTTCCTAAACTCTTCTGTCATTCAGATCCTCCCGACATCCCATCCCATTTTTGGTGGTAGCACAACGCGCAGACTTTGATTACATTGAGATTTCTTTGTTTAGAATAAGGACAGCCATGATCAAAAGTGTTTCTGGGGTTATTAAAGCTAATGTTTGTGGTTCCTGGTCACATCTTTACAGAGGAGAGGGCAAAATCCTGAGAGAAGGAGTTGCCTGTATCTTCATTAACACGTTCTGTGAGTATGCTCGTGGTTTGAAGGGCTCTCTAATGGTGCAAGGGATCCTACCTCTCTGGATTGAAGAGTGTGCTCCCACTGACATCCTCATTTCCAAATCCGATGACATGTCTATGTATTTTATGTCCTCAGCCTTTTTGTTACAAACAATACTACTTTGATTACCTTCGTATTCCTGAAAATCTCATTTCATCATGCTCTTCTACTGCTCCAACTACCTATTTAATTTTTTTTCTTTCAATCCTTATTCTTAGCAGATATTGTACACATTTTACCAGATTTCTTTCCTTGACTCTTCTCTTTGTTTTTATACATTCATTGACTTCAGCTACTATCTGCAAGGTGATGACATCCAAAATTTGGGCATCGAGCTTGAATATCATATTTACAGTTGTCTGTTGAACACCTCTTGCTGGATATCACATGAATACTCCAAAATGGTACTTCCAAAATTGTCTGCATTATGCTCCCCAATATACTTTTACTTCCTGTGAACTTTATATTTGCTAAAGGTACCACTAACCTCCAAGTCACCCAGGGATGAAAGACAATTTCAGCTCCTATCCCTCTCATTGTTCTTCATCCAATTAATTTCCTGATGCTGTTACCTAGATTTCTTTAATTTCTCTTATATATATGTCTCCCTTTCTCAACTGCTCTCTTCTATTTACCATGTACATAGTATGTGCTTAGTGACCATTTACTGAATATTGGCTTTATATGTAACTAAAACATATTTTAAATGAAAATATGGTAAGATTTTATACTCTTGACGTACAAGTCATTCAAGGATAACTTTTGAACACAATCTTCAAGCACAAGTTGGATATCTAATTTTTTATTATCATTTTTTTATTCTTTCAAGGTAATAATCTGTCCTAAACAACTTAATGTTTTATTATATTAAACATAAAAATGAAAATCTATATGATAAACCTGTAAACTAAAAACTCTAAAACAGATGTTAGTAAATTTTTCATGTAAAGGGCCAAATAGTAAATATTTCAGGCTCTGTGGGCCATATAATCTTTGTCATAATGGCTAAAACTTACTTTTATGGCAAAAAGCAGCCATAGAACCCATCTAAATATAATATGACTATATCCAGTAAAACTTTATTTATGACTATTTTAGATTCCACATATAAGTAAGAACATGTAGTATTTGTCTTATTGTCTTATTTCACTTGACATAATATCATTCTCCAGGTCCATGCATGTTGTCACAAGTGGCGAGATTTCCTTCTTTTTAAAAATGCTGAATAATAGTCATATGTGTGTGTGTGTGTGTGTGTGTGTGTATCTCGCATTTTTTTAATTCAGTCATATAGGTTCTTTTTACCTCTTTGTTACTGGGAATAATGGTATAATAAACATGAGAGAGTAGGTATCTCTTCAAGATCCTGATTTCAATTGCTTTGGCTAAATTTCCAGACATGGGATTTCTGGATCATACAGCAATTCTATTTTTAATTGTTAAGGAAACCTCCATACTTTTTTCCAAAATGGCTATGCCAATTTTACATTCCTACCATTAGTGTATAATATCACTTATATTTGGAATCTAAAATAATCAAACTCATAGAAGCAGAGAGTAGAATGAAGGTTGCCAGGGGCAGTGGGGAGGGGAATGGGGAGGCGATGGTCAAAGGGTACAAAGTTTCAGTTATGCAAGATAAATCAGTTCTGGAGATCTGCTATCCAGCACAATGCCTACAGGTAACAATGCTACATTGTATATTTAAAATTTACTAAGAGAATCGATCTTATGTTAAGTGTTCTAACACCCCCCCTAACATAATGATATTAATAATAAAGAGAGTGAGAGGAAACATTTGGGTATATTTATAGCCTCGTTGGTGGTGATAGTTTCACCATGTATACTTTTATCCAAACTCACCAAGTTGTATACATAAAATATGTACAGCTTCTTACATGTCAGTCATAACTCAGTAAAGTGATTTTTTAAAATCCTTTATTTATGGACATTAAAATTTAAATTTTATGTAATTTTTATATGTCATATTATTCTACTTTTGATGTTTTTTTAAACATTGAAAAGTTTAAAAATCATTCTTAGCTCGCTGGCTGTGCAATACAGAGGGAGGTTCAGATTTGGCTCATGGTTTGTCATTCCTGATTTTAAACAAAGCATTTCTGAAATTCCAGAATCTCAATTCTTATTTTCAGAAGAATCCTAAAAATTGAACATCAAGTGATAACCACTTTTATTTTTCCAATATATTACATACTACTAATTCAGGACAAAATAATTTGTGTGGAATATGCCAATAGGTACTGGGTAAAGCTTATTTAAAGATGCAAAGATGAATAAAATTCAGTCTTTGCCTTTTTAAAATTTGCACAATGTTAGCAAAAACAATGAAGCAAGTAGCTATGAAACAAAACAGTGTGATAAATGCTACTATCATAGAAATTTAAAAACATCTTATAGAATTCCAGGAGATGATTGAGTCTGATTGGGAGGAAATAAAAAGGTATCATGGTTGTGTAATTTAAGATAGGCCTTCAGGAGTGAGTACAACCATGATAAGTAGCGATGGAGCCCATGTTTCTGTGGGAGGAATTAACAAGCCATACCTTGTTGGCTTGGGATACCGCATGGTCTTGGATGAGAGCAAGGGTTAGTGTTGGGCAGACATAATTGGAGGTCTAGATGTTTGGAAATATTGAGTTGAGAGCTTTAAAGTCCAGATTGATAATTAATTTAATTTTATTAATTTTTTAAAGCATTTTCAACATGGAAATTTCATTCCTTTTTAAAATTAAAATTATAGGGGTGACATTGGTTAATAAAATCAAATGTTTCAAGTGTACAATTCAATAATATACCATAACTATAGGTAAAAGGGGTCAAATATTTGGTGATGGAAAAATATTTAACTTTGGGTGAAGAACACAGATGGATAATTTAGATTTTGTTTTATTTTTTGATTCACTAAAGAATGTTGAGAGGAAGATGTCAAAGATTCCATTTAAAGTCAATTTCTTTTACGGTAGTGGTTAGGTCAGAGATTTAATCTTCTTGGGGCAATACTGGAAATTCTAAAAATTTAGATTTAGATATTACTGTAAAATTTCTGTTAAACATTGTTTTTAAGCAAAATGAAGATGGTTAATTAACCTAGAGTTTAAAATAGTAGTTCCTTCTTATGGTTTTAAAGATTTGCTAGAAGATTAAAGATAACTTTTTTCTTGAATTTATTTCATTACAAAACCTTATGTATTTGCAGTTAGCATGTATATGTTGACATTATACTTCAAGTTATGCTATACGGAGCAATCATTTAGTCTCTATCCTACACATAATATCTTATAACTATTATGAAATAAACTCTTGGCTAGAATTAATTTCTAGTTTGTGGATCCAACACCCTTCTAAAATTTAGTAAAAAATATATAATTAAAGTGGGTTGTTTATTAACTAAATATAAATGAATGAATAATTATTTCCCACTTCCTTATTATATTGTGAATTTCTATTTTCTCTTGTTATTTCTATTACATAAGAAAATATGTCAATTCCCACATATATGAGTTAAGAAACAAAACGAAAGGCCGTAGAAAAGCAAGTCATAACCAGAGGTAAAATCCAATTTGCACTGCAGGATTTGAATGTCTCTTATTAATCTATGGCATTTCAGAATTACATGTTATGTTATTTTAGAGTAGTTGTTTGACAACGATATTAGGAAGAAGTGACACTCCCTCTTGATTTAAATAACATTCTTGTCTCACATTTAAAGATGCCATGTTTTAAAAATTCTACTGAATAAAAATGGCAAACAACTGCTTTGACTTTTAATGATTGCTTGTCTATTACATGCATTTTTGCAATAGTGTTTAGATCACGAAATTAATGTAAACATCCTTCAAATAAATTCCTGTAATTTCTGAGGGTTAGTAACAGGAAAAAAAAACTAAAAAAAAAAAAAAAGACTATAAATGTTTATATTCCATCTATCTTATTGAGTATAATAGTAGTACACATTTCATAATTCCACCAATATCATAAAATATAATAGCTATTCTTTGACTATAAATTGACTAAAAATTCTTCAAATTTTTGCTATCAACTAACAAGAATCAATATTTGTTTAAAAGGGAAAGGTAAGACAATTCAAGGTTGAAAAAAGACTTCTTTCTTTAAAGCTTAATCTATTTTTATCATAAGTTCTCTCATTTTATGTTAAACGTTGCTTACCATCCTTTTCATACTCAGAAGGGAAAAAAATAGCTGTTTATAGAGAATAAAGTCAGTTGTTTACAACAATCCATCAAGAAGTTACAGTTAGGAAAATAGATACAAAATGTATATAAATCATAACAGTACAAATTAGTTCTTGCAATGACCCATTTGGTTAGTCTGATTATTTGATATTATCATATAAAATCCTGTAGTTAAATTCTTGCCACCTTTATTTATTTGCTCATTAAAGACCTGAGTGGATTATATTGAATACCTTCCAACAAGTAAACATAGCATTTCATGCTGCAGTTGTTGGCATCAGGTTTAGATGATGAGTCGACAGTTTATAGTCAGTAGTTTTATTAAAACTTTATAGCTATATTTCAACAAAGGAGAGCTTTAGTGATGTATCCATTTCATCACAATTCTCAAGTCACTTGTGTATCATTTATTTTTATTTTCAAAGTTGAAATTACATTATGCATTAAGAAGTGTATGTGTGAGGGGGAAGTAAAAAAATAGGAAAATGGAAATTGATTATATTCAGAATTCTCTCTAAAATGTTATGAAAAAATTTCTTAGTGAGGTATTTTAATATTCAGATTTACTGGAGGTATGTATTTTTTGTTGACAATAGGATCTCAGCTTTGAGCTTCCATACATTATTAATGAAGATAGTGAAGAACTTTTTTGCCACATTAAAATTTATTTCCAAATGTTCTTCTAAAGTCTTACAAAGTAAACTTTTTGATAATTTATTACCTTATTTATCATTGCTATATTCATCTTATATGGGTCAAATTTATTATATTAGTGTTATGATTTATACTCTATATGTTTATAGTACTTTGGAGATTTTTCTATAATCAATATAGCTGGTACATTTTATGTGGCTTCAAACATAATTTTTAAATTGCAAACATTTTGAAGATTTTTAGAGATTTATACAATATACCCTTGCTGTATGAAGTAATGTTCAATACAGATCAATAATGAAACATATCTCTAAAAACCTTCAGTATTTAAAAATAAAAGAAAAAAATGAAAAACATGTAACTCATGAATTTAGGAAATTAATATTTCAGAAGAAGTGAGCAATAAAGATGATAATAGAATTAGAAATAATCAGGAGTAGAATTATAAATCTAAGTAAGCTGTTAATTGTAAGTAAGTTCAAGAATCAGTTCTAAAAAGTGTCAATTGAATATACAGTTGCAATCAGGTTAAAAAAAATAAAAGAAATTTGCCATCCTCACCCACAAAGTATTTGAAAATGAGAGGGCAAGTATGAAAACTAAAGAGAAGATGAAAAATATATATTTGGTAATTTCCTTGAATTGGATAGGTTATAGATAAGTATGTATTATTAATACGAAGCCAAGAAAGAATAGGTAACTAAATATAACAATAATCTTTGAAGAAGTTTTAAAAATCTGTCATAAATCTACTTCTATAAAAGGTCCTGTATCCAGACAGCATTGGAGAGAATTATATTTAAATTTTCATTGCAGTGCTTTCTAAATTGTTACACACACACACACACACACACACATACACACACATACACACACACATACACTACGGAGGCTTCCAAATTGCTTTTATAAAGCTAGCAGAACCTAATATCGAAACCTGCCAAACACTGTCCAAAGTAAGAAAACTCAGTAATCTCAGAAAATAGAATAATCCTAAATACCTCTGACCTTAACATATTTTTTCATTTTCTCTGAAAGCATTCCCTGAGATCACTGCTTGTATCTATTTGTAAAAATGTTTTCTAAAAAGCATTATCCAAGTATATAAAAATAAATGCAGTATATACATAAAAAGTAATATATATTCATGTAAAAATTTAAAAAGCATACAGAGCATGTAAAATATATAATGTATACATTTATACATATGAAAAGTCAAGATACTAACATTGATTTATCACTAAGGTGGTATTATAGGTAATTTCACTTTCCATTCATATTTAAAATTCTTTATAATTCTTATTTCTGTTATAAAAATACATAAATAAATAATTCATTCTATAATTATGATGTTCATCTTATGGAAAAATATAATCTAGAGTGTTAGGTGATTTCTAGGAGCTCACAATGATAAAAATTATTGCCCACGAGTTAGGTTTTGTTTTGTTCTTGTTTTGTGTTTTGCCTTTCTGAGAAAGATTCACTACTAACTGGGCCTTCCAGAAACTCTTTGTGCTACTAATGTGCCTCAGGGTTCCTGCAAGGGAGAGTGAAAGTCTACCAGGGGAAAATGAAATTACCAGTCACCCAAGAGGTGGATGCCAACACAGCAGGTCCTGATCATGTCGCCCTCTGGCTGTTCATTGACAGTTACAACCAGCAACTGCATTTGCAGCCTTCCCGGCTGTTTGCGGAATGATTCACTGTTGGGTCTTTGATTTTACCCTCCCTTGCTTCTTACGATTTCCATTTACTATGGTTTTTTTTTTTTCAGTTTTCAGCTATTACTATTTTTTAATTGCTAACATACACAGATGGTAAAAACCAAAAGTAATCAGAGTTTCTCAATGACATGTTATATAAAAGAAGGTTGTCCTCCTGGCCCTGTCTCTGAGTCCAGCATATGTCTTCTCAGATGCAAATTTGCTTCTGGTTTTCTATATATCGCTCCAGAGATATTCTCTGCACACACAAGCATGTATGTATATATCTTTCTGAGAAAATTAATGCTAGCATGCTATGCACACTATTTAATTTTTTTTTTTTTAATGAATTGTTGGTGGAAATGCAACCTACATTGCTGGTGGAAATATAAATAGGTGGAACTTTTATAGATGTTTTGACCATATTTAAAATGACCTTAACTTTTGATCCAACACATCCATTTTGTGCTAAGAAAGAAACTTACACAATGAAGTTTATAAATGGTTACTCAATGTAGCATAATTTGTCAAACAAAAGGTTGAAACAATTTTCAGTGGTTTTCAGATTAGAGTTTCAGACCAAGTGCTAGAGCAAAGGAAAGAAATGCTAAAGAAGACAAAGCAACATTTTAGCCACTTTTGGTTGGCAAAAGCATTTCTGATAAGAAGACTTGGCATAGCAGAAGGTTGATAGTGTAAAAGAAACAATTTGGATTAGATTGCAGGGGAAATTTATCTATGCTTCCCCATTTCTTTAAAATCTATCAGCTACCAAATGTATACCAACCTAGCTAGTTTAGGGATATGTGCACCTGACTTTATTTCCCACTCAGAGAGCTGGGAAATCTTCCCATTAGATAACTAATAGTCATTGGACATAATATTGAGAGAAAAAATGAAGTCCATTAAAAGAGAATAAGAAGGAGTAGCTACTCTTGAAAATTAATTCACTTTTGTTGTCGATCTGGCCTTGGCAAACCTCCCAGCTTCCAATGACTCCTTTTCCAAACCTGATGTCTCCTATTCTAGGTATCTAGGTCTACTGGAAAAATCACTCCTGGGATTCCCAAGAAATGTCCTTCTTCCTTTGTCTCTCATGACCTGTGTGACATAGAGCAACTCTTTAAACTTCTTAAGGTCACAGTTGGTTTGTCTCTAAAATGCGGCCTAGATAACCATGAACTTTTCTTCCAGATATGACATTCCTTGATTATGGCTTCTCGTTTATTTTCAAGGGGATATAAGCTGGAAAGGGAGGCCGACTGCAGTTAGCTTTCTAAAAGCAGGATCTGATAATCACATCTAATGTATAAACAGAAGCTGGATCTACTGAAACGTATACCCTAGTGATATTTAAAGCTGTATACTTCAAATTGGTGTTTTTCAGATTTTGAGGTTATGTTTTCTGCATGTCCATGGAGTTTAGATAGGAGAGAAACCCTAAAATATTACAACCTCAACAGACATTTTAACTTCAGTTTAAAGTCATTAACTAAATGTTTACTATATTTATAAATCAACCAACATCCAAAGTAAATGACATTTATCCGTATATTACAGTTTTATCTAAAAGGTAATTTTGAGGGAAAGCTGTAGAATTTGGGCAGGTTACACTGCAAATACTCACCTACTCGAGGACTCATAATCAGCTCGGGAGCTGTTGTTGATAGTGAAGTCCGATTCTTTTTTATGTACATCCCTTGCTGATTGTTTGCTGACTAAACTTCAAATAGATGTCCAGGTTCAAACCAGGTCTTCTTTAATTTTGCTATGTCCCTAGCCAATCTAATTGTACTTTCACAGATTCAGGCTTTGTGTACTGAAATTTCAGACAATTATTTATATCATAATAGACCGCTATTATGAAACATTCTATCTTATAAGAAGGACACAGTGTACAGAACACTGTATTAGAGGGATGTTCTCCTCACTGCTCATGATGATCACAAAAGAGTCAAAATGGGAATTAAATTGGCAGGACATACCTAGAAAGAAGATAAGAAAAGATAAACAATTTTTTTTCTCTTTTTATTTTCTATTGTTTTGAAATGAGTTCAACTTGAAGAATAAATGAAAAATAACAGATGCTACATAAATTTACCAAAAGGCTTAGAGTTTTTTGTAATGTACACACCTATTTTCCGTAAACATCCTGGGGATTAACAACACTATAGTCCTTAATTTTGTTCCAATCTGGAGAATTTACCATTTTTATTCTGGGAGGGAGGTTTGCTGGATCTTTGTGTCATCTGTAATCTGGGATTTGAATATATTTGACTGTGGGACTAGACACAATATGTGTCATTCCAGTGTATTCTGATGACTGTGCGTGTTTGGTCCTTTGAGTGATCCTTTGAGTGACTGACACCCAAATGCAGACGTACAGCTGAGAAGCAGTAGGTACAGAACACAATGTACCCCAGAAAGCACTGGAATCACTTCTGCGCTCTCTTCATTCACATGTCAGTGAGCATATTTAAGTGTTAAATGCAATGATAGATCCAATCATAAATGATCACTATTCTTTAGGCAGCGGTCCCCAAACGTTTTGGCACCAGTGACCAGTGCTCCTATGAGAATCTAATGTCTGATGGTCTGAACTGGAGCTGAGGCAGTGTTGCTAGCTCTGGGGCATGGCTGTGAATACAGATGAAGCTTCGCTCAATAGCCCACTGCTCACTTCTTGCTGTGTGGCCCGGTTCCTAACAGGCCATTGACCAGTACTGGTCCATGGGCTCAGGGGTTGGGGACCCCTACTTGAATGCAAAACCTTTGCGTTAGCTAACCTGTCCTCTAAATATGACAATTGCACCTCTAATTTTTTTTTTGTTATTGTTTATATAATTATTTTCTTACCTCCTAAAACTCTGACTCTTCTTGGCTTCAACTTTGTTCTTGACTTTTACTCTTATATCCTGAATCTTTTTCTTGGCTTTGAATTCTGTCTTGAATCTTAGTCTTAAATCATCAGACTTACTCTCTGAATAAGATAATACATGCCACTCATTTGTTATAAATTCTCACGATAAAATGTTACATTACAATCTTTTATCTATTTTACTCACACGTTGTTATGAAGCTGAACACATATACTTTTGTGTGCATGTATGTGCATATGTGACTATGTATCTAAAAAAATGATAAGCTCGCAGAGGAAAGCAACTACAATTTTTACTATGTGTACAATTTCCTAACATTGATACCCAGTATTGAGGAGGAATAGGGCAGGGATTTCTAGCCTCCCCCCAAAAAGATTCAGTTATTTATGGTATGATTTTCCAATTCATGCCTCAAACTTTACAAAACCCCACACATCATCACGTATTCAACAGACATTCATTTAGTCCTTATTTTGGACCAAGCACTGCTCTGGACACCAGGCACATTGATGTGAACAAAATAGAAGCATGTATTTTGGTGTAATATCAGTAGTGCAAACATCATTTCCTCTGTCCCTATCTAGATATCCTTCTAATATTCTGAACAATTAAAATATTCCTAACAGTTAAAATATTTCAGAAGAATTTAGGATTAAACATGTAAAGTTAGGGAGGAGAAATTCTTTACTAGAAAACCAAAAGCTCTACAAGAAAAGGAAAGTAGACAAAACTGTTTCCACTAAAATGTACAAATTTCATAACAATTTATTGGGAAAATTAATTAAAGAAAATATATGGGAACAGAGGATATTTGTAAACAGATGACAAAGGATTAATATCTATAATATTCAAATAATTAAAAAATATGCTTCAAAGGGCAAGAGGGACTCAACTGCAATGATGATCACCCAAATATACATAAAGGGACTCTGTTCGTCCCTTCGAAAGAGATTTGGCATGTAATTAATTGAACAAGGGAGTTTGCATCATATTCCCCAGAAGCATGATTTAAGTATTGTTTTTAATTGGATGTTGAATAGAATTCAAAGATGGATATATGTGTCAAAAGTGGTCAAGAGGTTCATTGTGGTGACTTCTTCTGTGTCAACTTAGGTTAAGCCAGAACTACACTTCTCTAAATATCCTCCTGGTAGGGTCCCAGGTTAGGGTGGGCCACGAGAGAAATTTAAAAAGCTGGAACCACATGAGATGTGGAGGATGGAAGTGAATCAGCAGGCTCTACTTTCTGAAGTCAGGGTAGGGCACCAGATACTACTGCAGCTTTCTCACATCGCGGCGAATCTGCCAGCTATCTTGATATGCAGCAGTAGCCAGGCTAACAAATCCTCCAGATTCCTATTGTCTCTTCCACATTGATATGTCCAAGTTCTGGAGCAAGTACATTGCTCTGTGGCAAAGGGCACTGGGTTCTCCTGTAGGTCACTAATGCTAGGTCAGAGGCTGTGAGAATTAGATGTGGATTTTCATTTATCTTCATAGGTTCCAGTGCATTTGAATGGACTCTAGTTTATTCCCACTCTATAATACTCTATCCAGTGAAGCTGTGCTTCCCAACTGCTGGCCTTGGTGACTGGCAATAACCTCTGGGACATCTGACACAGGGAACATGCCTTTCTATAGACTTCTTCACCAGCACCCATAATTGTGTGAAATCTAATCCTTATAATAAATTTCTTATTCCTCGTGGTTCTACTTCTCTGATTAATCCTTAACTGATTCAACTTCCAAATTCATTTTAAGCTATAATTTTTATTATATCTATTACTTTGTAACATTAATTTAGTTTTCTGTAATATTTATAGATTTTTAAATCTTAAATAGTTAGAACTATATTATCATTCTTATAACTTATAAATGGAAGACATTAATCATATTCTGAAATAATTTAATACTTTTTCTATTGCTCCAAACATAAGAAGAATAAATATTATTTTCACAAGTAAATTTGACCCTACTCAATAATAACTAATACAAAAATAAATATATCGTTACTTGTAGGAGGCCTGGCTACACTGAAACAGTAGAAAAGACTTGAGTATGCTAGAGTATAGGAGAATAAAATAAGGGAGAAAAGAACAGGAAAGAGGAAAGAAAAAAGAATACAAAATGGAGCAGCCAATATAGGGAAAGAAAAAAACCATATTTCTCCAAATCTAGAATTGACTGCCTTTTATTCTCTGGGCAAAATGTGCATGAAAACTATATCTCTATCTGTCTCTATCTCTATCTCTATCTCTATCTCTATCTCTATCTCTATCTCTATCTCTATCTCTATCTCTATCTCTATCTCTATCTAAATCTCTATCTCTACCTCTTTCTATCTATCTATCTATATCTATCTATCTATCTATCTATCTATCTATCTATCTATCTATCTATCTATCTATATCTATATAGAAATAATTTTTAAATTAACAATTAACTACAATAAGTGAATATAGATGTTTGATAACGCTTAGAGACCTATTTAAAAATTATGGTTTATCTTTAAACTGATCACCCCCACTTCATCAAACTCCTGTGCTTTCTAGAATTTTCTGATTTCACTACAAGACTTGGTCTTCCCCTTATATTTCTGACAATAGCCATCTTATGCCATCGTCATCATTCTTTATCCCAATTAATTAATGACCCTTTGAATTATTCTCCATCAACTTATCCTACCTCAGATACACACACACACACACACACACACACACACACAACTACATTCAGGGAAATTTTAAAGTTTAGGGAAAAGGAAAAGCCGTTAATAGGGAACTAATTCTCATTTACATCTACTTTTAGTACTTTCCTATACTTTAGCACATTTAATATATTTGTCCCTAATGTTGTATTTCAGTTTATGGGGTACTTATGGACAGCTCTTCAAAATAAAATTGCTCAGTTATCAATCTTTGTATACTCCGCTGACTCAACCCCCCAAAATGACAATTGATGCTAGATAAGATAAAGAACTTTGCAAAAATCTTTGAGTCACGATGATTTTTGTCACAGTTGTTCTAGTTTAAATGAGTCAATAAAACACAAAAGCAGGGCAATTTCGTTCTCACTACCTGTATAGAATCAATATGTTAAAGAAAAAGAAAATATACACTCTAGAGTCAAAGAGAAGGAACAACAAGAAGGGGATGGATGAGGAAAGTTAGAATTGGTGGAATAGGGATAAGACAGCCATTAGCTAAATCATCTTCATTTATTCATATATGTAAAATGCTTCATTCATCCTAAGTACCATCACGGGTTGAGGCTACTAATCAAAATAAAATTAATGCAAATATATGTACATGATTTGCAAATGAGCCATGGCCTCCAGGTTTCTGGAAAGTTGCCAGTATTGTCCTTGGTAAAACAAAGTTTAGTTCCTTCCAAAGCTCTGAAATTGTCTTTTCTTTGTTAAAGATGCAGAGCTCAAAAACAGTGATAAGGGGATAGAAGAAAGTAGGAGTGAGGGGTGTTCACCCACCCGCGGTCTTTCTAAGAAGTATGCACTGGGTCTTCTTTATACCACAGGAGAGTTCTGAGCTCTGGAAGTTAATATCTCCAGATATAAAACAGATCACATTCAGCATAAAGTCTATATGAAAGAATATGTTAAACAGATTTTTAAAAATTATACCTATTAGAGAATGTGATTTTAAAAATTTCTAAGTATAAAAATAATTTTATAATTTATAAAATTTATCTTATCAAATATTCTATGGGACAATGTTAATTAGAGCTGGGTTATTGTCCTTTTGCTCAAATGAAGGACAGATCCTGCATAATAATTATAAATCATTGGTTCTATATTCTGGATTATTTGGAGGTCTTGCAGATGAGAATGCTGTCCTAAAGAAATAGTGTAGCATATTCGTCAGGGAGAGTTCAAGGTTAGTAAGTAGGAGTGTAGAGGAAATAAAGTTTATAAAAACTCTGTATAAATTTTGTGAATATAGGGTACATATTTTGTTCAGCCATTTATTCATCCAACAAATATTATTAAATATGATATTGAGGCCAGGTACTACCGATATAGTGATATATGAGACTCAGTTTCTACCTTTAAAGTACTACTAAAAGTAATAAAGATAGACAAATAATCAAATTGTAGAGACAAATAGTGAAGGATAGACAAGTAATCACATTGTAGAGGCACATAGTGAAAAGCATAATAGAAGAGCACGGGGTGCTGTGGCTCTTTAAAGAAAAGGGAAAATAAGTGGTGTTTATTTTAACTACTCTCCAAAGATGGCTGGTATCAGTTTCTGCCCTCCTTACACACACTTGGTATGCCATCCTTCAATAAATGATCTGTCTTTCCTCTTCTGCATTAGTCAAGGTTCTCCAGGGAAACAGAACCAATAGCTTGTTTATTTATTTATTTATATTTATTTATTTATTTATCTATCTATCTATTTATTTATTTATTTAAAAGATCATTTGAAGAATTCAATTTAAAGGCAACTTGAAGAACGAGACAGAGACAATCTGACAAAGAGGAAGGAAATGAGTGCTCTAGACAAAGGAGTGACAAGAGTAAAGGCCCCGAGATAGAAGAACTTGGCATGTTCAAAGCAACAAAAAAAGTCTGTGTTGTTTGAAAAGAGTAATCAATCTCACTAAAGAGATTTATTATAAAGAATTGGCTCATGTTAATATAATGTCTGACAAATCCTAAGATTGGCAAGACAAGTCAGCAAGTGGGAGACTCAGGAGAGTTAACGGCTTAGTTCTAGTGTGAAGGCCAGCAGACTCAAGACCCAGGACAACATTTCAGTTTGAGCATAAAAACAGGGAAAAAAGTTGATATCCCTGTTCATAGGCTGGCAGGCAGGGAGAATCTCTTCTTCTTGAGAGAGTAAATCTTTTTGTTCTATTCAGATGTTCAAGTGATTGGGTGAGGCCCACCCATATTAGGAATAGCAGTCTGCTTTACTTGGTCTGCTGATTCAGATTATTGTCATTCAAAAGCACACACAGAAACACTTGGAGTAATATTTGACCAAATACCTGAGCATCCTGTGACTCATTCAAGTTGACACCTAAAATTAAGCATCACATCTCCCTTTGAATTTGGGCTGGATTTGTTACTTGCTTTGACCAATAGAATGTGGCAGAAGTGTTATGATGCCGGTTCCATTCTGGGTCTAGATTTTAAAAGGCCTGGTGTCTTTCCTGTTCTCTCTCGAAACGAGTTGCCACAAAGAAGTATAACCAGCCCGCAACCACGATGCTGTGAGCAAACCCATGCTGGCCATATCGAATAACCACCTGAAAACATGCCAGATCACTGGACATTTGAGTAAAGCCTTATTTGTCCTTTTAGCCCCAGGCCAGCCATCCCAGCTTCTAAGAGTTAATGGCTGCTGCTCATGGAGTGAAGAATCACCTAGTTAAGCCTAATCAAACCAAGACACTTGAGAAATAATAAACCATAGTTGTTTTAAGCTACCGTGTTTTGGGTGTTTTGTTATACAGCAATAAATAACTGAAATGACTGAAGGCCACCATCAGCAAAAACTTCACAAAGATCATATTTAAATTAAGTGTAAAGATTGCGTTGGGATTGTCTAGGCAAGCACAGATAACAAAGAGTGAATAGCACATTCAGAAGGTACAGAGTCGAGAATGAACACATACAATTATTTTGAGAAATACGTCATTTGATATTGCTTAAACACTCTGCTTATTGACTTCACTTATTATAGACCTTTTCATGTGTACAAGATTCTATTTTAGTTCTGGGTGTTCAACAGAGAACACATTTGTCTCCAATTCTTTGAAGTTTATATTTGTGGGAGTGAGAGATAAAGATAACCTGGCAAATAAGATGACATTAAATAATAATGAATGCAGTAAAGGAATAACGAGGATAAAGGGACAACTCTGTATGTATGTGATATTTATCTTCACAGCATAGTCACAGAGGTCTTATTGTGAAGGTTACTCTAACCCACAACTTGAGGAATGAGAAAGAGCCAGTATGACAGAGAGCATGGAAATGAGCACTTTGGACAAAGGAGCAGCAAGTGCAAAGGCTCCGAGGTAGAACTTTGCAAGTTTAAAGTAATGAGAGAATATCAGTGTTGCTTGAGCAGAGTAACCAAAGAGAAGAATGGCAAAGTGAGGTGAGGGAGGGGAGAGAGGCTTGTTTGTGCAATGCCTTTGAGGACATGGGGGAGAGTTTGGATTTTATTCTGATGGCTATTAGAAATATGAGAGCATATTCGTTTTCTACAGCTACTGTCACAAATTACCACACATTAGTTCTTAAAATAATACATGATTATTATCTTCCAGTTTTTGAGGTCAGAAGTCTGAAGTGGGTCTGCTAAAATCAAGATATCAGATCTGTGATCTTTTCCGGAGTCTCTTAGGGAAAATGTATTTCCATGTCTTTTCCAGCTTCTGGAGGCCACTAGCATTCCCTGGCTTATGGCGACCTCTTCCACCTTCAAAGTCAGCAATATAGCATCTTCAAATACTTTTCTGACTCTGACTCTTCTTCAGTCCACTTGTGATGACATTAGGCCCACTCACATAATTCAGGGAAATCTCATCTCAAGGTCAACTGATTAGCAACCTTGATCCTGAATTTCTCTTTGTCATATAACCTAACATATTCACAGGTTCTGGGGATTAGGATATGGACATCTTTGGGGTGGGCCTTTATTCTGCCTATAACAAGAGGTAAGACTGGCAAAGTGGGATTCATCATGGAAAAAACATTGGATTATGCTGATTTCATATAGGTGGAAATTGTACCCCTATCTATATTTATGTATGCAAACACAACTACAGTGAAAGACTAACATTATATTGAAATAAATCATTTTTACATATCAAAAATAAGATCTACATGGTTAATTTCAATTGCTGAGTGAAGGTTTTGTATTGGAGTCATGTAAAGGAATCTAGCTTTTGTTTGGGCTTATAGAATAATCAGAGAACCTGTATGCATAGTTCAAATTATTATTTGACCATCAAAAAAACTGGTTAGATAACTTCTGGGTCAATTTTGTTAAAAAGACAGAACCAGAAGTTCCCGGTTTCTAGCATAACAACGCTCACTCCCTCGTTGGAAGCCTGTCTTAGGAAATGAATTTTAGAGCAACTACGATGCTCTTAGTTCCCTTTGTAGTGGAGGCTGATGAGAGAAATCTCCTTTCTTTCAAGGCCTATCTCTAAATCATAAACCAAGCTCTCATTGTGGTCAGATTCTTTCCCTAAGGCACGCTTATGACCAAAAAAAATTGTTTTCCAGTTTTGGGATTCAGTAGTATTAATTTTATGTACTGCTTTATTAGAACTGCTTTATTTTGATAAGGGTAACAAGATTTGATAAATATTTAAGATGTCCTAGTTATGATGTTTAACATAGCTAGAGCCATACAATATTACAGTTAGGGAATTTATTTCCATCTGTTAGCTTTGTAAAACTCATAGTGATATATATTTTTAAATCATATTTATTTGCCAGAAATAATTTTATTACTTTTATCGGTTCATGTATTCCAAGAAGTGGAACCGGGAACCATTCAAAATGCCTCTAATAGTTTTTAGTTATAGTACCTTTTTTCTGTAGAGAAATTCTCCTTTGTTGAGATCCCCAAGTTTGCCACTGTCCCTGATTTGCCAGGGAGTGATATTCTTTACTACATGTAAGGATAGGGTTCCATAAGTTCCTGAGTACGTACAGAAGAATTTCTTGAAAGAATTTTGTGTGCATAAATAACGCGGAAATACCACACTGTCCTTTTTATTTAATTGTGGACTTGCTATAACTAATTAAATAAGATTTGCCTTTGAATATGATATTTCTTACATTTTTAAAAATCGATTCTTTTCTCGTAGGAAGTAGGCTATATATAGTTATACAGCTATGTAAATAACTATATTATACCATTAAAAACTATAGAAACTCAGTAAAGGCGTTTTGAATGTTTTGAACTTCATCTGAACAGTTTTCTAGACAAGACTATCAATATGCACTATTATTCTAAACAATTATCTTTTCCTTTATAGAGTTATGATCTATATTAAGATTTCTTGTAGAATACCTTTTATGAATTCTGAGTGGTCAATTCGAACAATGAAAAAAATGTTTCATTCCAGTTTGTACAAATTTATTTCTCTAGAAGGAGGGTTAGGTATAGATGAAAAAGAAAGAAAAACATTTGTCCCCTATGATCACCAGAACTTAACATCATAAACAATACCATTAATATTTCAGTTAAAAATACCAATTAGATTTCTTTTGCTAGTTTCATTTAGTCTTGCATAATTAATTCTTGTCTCATAAGAATTGAGTCATCTGTCTGGTGTAGGAAGTCATCAGCTCCTGGACCAAAAGTGTTTTGGAAATCCTGATGTATTTTTCTGGTAAAGTCTGACAGGTATCTGCTTATGGTGGCCAATGTACTTATACTGAGAATTCTGGAAACACAAATCCATTCCTTTCAATACCAAGGGTAAACAGTGGCTGATATTGCCCTTTACTGAGACTATCAATTTTTTATGCTTCCTCCAAAAAAAACCCATAATTTCTTCCTACAGTTTATATATCCTGGTCTTTTGGCCAACATGGGGGAAAAAGCAGGGTCCACTTGTTGATGATAAGACTAAATGGTCTTGATTAATTTTATAACAGTCACAAAAAATATGACCACTGGGGAGATTTGAATTGCCTATTTGGGCATAATTCAAAATTCCTTAGAGAGAATCAAGTTAATGATTACCCTGAGTATGCTAACATATTATGAACACCAATGGCATTCATAATGTTATGAATGCACAACTTCTGAACCATCTAGTAAAATTTGTCTAATATGTACCACCAGCTGAGAAGGGTATATAAATGTAGAAACAAAACATTTTAAAGAATCTATTTATCCTAGCGACCTTGTACCAGGCTTTGCCCATGAATGTAAGAATGCTCCAATTTGTCCTGAGAGCATATATGATTGTGAGACCATGTTCATATTAATAATGTTTTACCAGTACATAAGTGACCGAGAGGAGGCTCAGCTTCTCTATTTGATTTGACGGTTCTTCTTGAACTGATAGTTTGACAAATAGAGTGGCTCTTTCACACAATAGTGTTGATCTAATTAACATATAGTGAATACCAAACCTACCTAATTATTTCAAAGCCACTCCTCTTTCAGAAAGTAGATGAGAAAATGTTATTTTACAAGAGAGTGAGGGCATGAAAGACATCTGAACAATTTTGTAATTCTGAATTTGGTAACTAAGCTTGGTAAAGGCAATATAAAAAAAATTTGACGAGAGGATGTTTGACATTATACCAATATACAAGCGTAAGTCATAGGTAAATTATCACAGTCTTGATTACTATGTTAGAGTGAAAACATATTAACATGACATTGCAGAAGGTAACATAATAATGTAACTTTAATTCTTTCAGAAGTGGGAAACTTTTATTATATATTATCAAATAATTTATAAGCGTGATAAGACCTTAGTATCTGAGATGAGAGAATTCTGACGAGTTAAGGAAACTCTGCTACTTGGGCAGAATACAGATACTCATCATCTCTTTTTAAGAAAAGATTAAATGCTTCAAGACCAATTTTGAATTATAAGTCCTCTTTTCTTTATTATACCAAAGCTTTATTTATCTAACAATTTGGATATAAGTCTACAGAAACCTATATAAACATATGGTTAGATGACAAATTGAAACTTTCAACTTTAATTTGTCATATTATAAGATGACATTAATTTAGCATATTATAAGATGATGCATATAACTTGTTGAACTTTCCACTTTATTTAGAGGGATTACTTATTCATTAACTTAATTTAATACTATCTCAAGGTCTAAAAGTCAATTAAGGATTCTGGAAATTACATTTAAATTGGTCTTATGAAACAACACAATCAAAATTAATATCAAAGGTTTGTCAGAGAGACAACATTTTACAATTTTATCAAGATAAGGTAGGTGGAATAACTAAGTTCACATAATTTGCAGCACTGCCCCCAGTTCACAAAAAGATATCTTTTAGAAGAAATTAATTTAATTTAGTTGAACACATATGTTTATATTCTCATAATTTTAATTGATGGAAATGCTGCCCATTGCTCTCCTTTTTGATTAGAAGCAGCCATTGCAGTTATCTTGCTCCCATATTACTCTTATATCGGGTTGGTTGGCAGCAGATAACTTATGTGTTTCGTTCATAGTTACCTAGGTGAAGAGCAGCTGCATCCAGTGAGACATATTCACATCTAGCCTATAAGCAGATCACAAGAACCTGGACTTCAAGCCAGATACCATAAATTCCCCAAAACTGAATGAGACTTTTGGCACCTGGGGAGGACAAGCATATTTTATACATAGGAAGAATAATTTGTGGCCAGAAGGCAGTTTGTGGTAGATTGCAAAAACTGCTACAAATATTTCATCTATTTAACATATCTCTTAGCAATTAGATATTATAGCTCCTCCCATCAAGAGGCAGAGTCTATTTCTTGAATCCAGCTCTTGAATCTGGGCTTGGTCATGTGACTTGCTTTGGCCAATGAGATATTAACAAATATGACACAAGCAGAGGCTCTAAAGGACTTGCATATTGGAACCTGCTCTCATTTGCTGTAGTTGGAACTCTGCAGTTACCACCGTGTGAACAATCCCAGGCTGGCATGTTGAAAATGATAGCCAGAACATCTCTGTCACCTCAGATAACACTGAGTCACCTGCCTGAGGCCATCCTAGACCATCCAGCTTCAGCTGAGACAATGCAAACAAGAAAAACTGCTCAATCGTATTAAAGAATAAAATTATTGTTGTTTGAAATCACTAACTTTTGAGGTGATTTGTGATGCATTAAAAGTGAACTGATATTTCTTACTGTGATAAGATAGAAGAGAAGATGCATAGGTCCTTTGAACTGAAATTAACACACCAATCTAATTCCTTGAAAAATTTACTTTTATTATAGGACTATTATACAAATGAGAATGCTTATAATTCTTCCCTATTTAAGTATCAAGTATTAAATAAAGAAGGTTTCACTATCACATTTAATGACTATCCCATTTTAATGATCATTTGTAAGTATTGTTTCATGTCTAGGAATTAATCTTTAGCGTCACAGTTTGACTTTTCCTGAACATTCATAGAAGGATTCTTTTTCTTTAAGGGACAATTCATTTAAAGCATACAAGTTCAGTTTTTTTACTTATTTACTTTAAATTTAAGAAATCATGTAATATAGTTTATTGACTCCCTGGTGAGGAAGGCAAAGATACACCAATTTGTTTTCTCAGGAAATAGTTAACATTCATACAATGAAAGAATTGTATCAAACCCTTGGCCAAGCTAGGGAATGTTTATATTGCCTTTTACCTCCAGAATGTGTCGTTTGTCCTAGCGATAAACGTTGGCTATTTCGACTGGATTAGAGTGTATAAACTATTGAAATTTGAGGTATGGAATTTATGGAAAGGAATATTTCTATTTTTCTATATAAAAGAGGGAAAATTATAAACTTTTAGAGATTTTTTGGATAGCAATTGTCACAAGATCATGAAGTTTCATACAAGCCAATAGATAGTCCCATTCCATTATTCTTATGTCAATATCCTTCTAAGGCTCCCTCAAATAAATGTTGACATCAAAGGAAGACCCTTTACTTGCTAAGCCATACGAAATCTGCTTCTATTTCTTTAATTATTTGCAAATCTTTCCATCCTTTTGACAATGGAACTGCCTGTTTTAATTTGCTATCCCTATTGCACATGATAATGAGATTCTTATGATTTACAAACTTTTAAGAATACTTAAAAAATGACATTATTTAAAAGAAGTACAATTACAGACCTTGGATTGTAAAAACTAAATCCCTTCCTCTGACAAGGAAGCTTTTCTTAGTGACAGCAACATACAGAAAAATGATAGCATTAGACAATTAAGAAGGATGGATTATAGGAAGGGAGAGAAAGGTAGGAACTGAAAATGATTTCCATGTTCTTGACTTTAGCAGCTTAAGGAAAATTTTTTACTTTTATTTATGAGAAGGAAAAATGAAGCAGAAAAAGATTTAAGAGAAGAGGAAAATGAAGAGTCAGATTTAGACATGTTATATTTTAAATGCTTGTGATACATCCAAATAGAGACATAAAGTAGGGAGAAGGATACATCAGTCTGGATCTCAAAAGAAAGTTCAGGGCTCGATATATAAATTTGGAAGACTTAATAAAGCTAACAAAATAGATGAGATCACTCAGGGAAAGAGTTTAGAGAGAGACCACAATGAGGCTTAAAACTGAGCCCTAAGGAATAATTTGATATAAACTCACAGAAGGCAAGTGTTTGTATTTAAGACACTGACATACTCAAACAAAGTCTATAAGAGATGAGATATATGACTAGAATCAGTCAATAGTAAAAAGCCAGGAATAATTTACCTGTCCAAGCTGGAAAATAATTGAGTAAATTAGGAACATCCTTATGATATATTTTATCTAATAGTGTAAAACTCTAATTTTAGTAGAATTTATTGGCATGAAAAATTATTTGATAACATTAAAAAGAGGGATAAGTAGATTATAAAATCTTCATGTGTAATAAAATACTATATAAAAATGAATGTGAACATAAAATAAAAAAGCTAGAAGTACACATCAAAATATCAAGAGTGGTTGTTCCTTGACAGTGTGAATATAGATATTTATGTGTTATTTTTGCTTTTCTTTGTGGTAAAGGTTTATAATATTGAGCATAATGATGCTTGAAAATTAAGTTATCTGAAGAGTTAAAAAAAATAATGACAATATACTAAACAACTATATCATAGGAGATGTAGGAGAAAATTTCTGTGAAAATAACATAATTGTTGAGTGCTTAATTTTTTCTAGATACTATGCTATGCTAAGTGCTTTATGTAAATTATCTCATGCAATTCTTATAAAAATTAGATGGGACTATTATTATTTTCTTTTGAATTAAAAAAATTTTAATTAAGAATTTTTCTTAGAGCAGTTTTGGATTTACAGCAAAATTGAGGAGACGGTACAGAGATTTCCCATGTACCTCCTGTCCCCACACCTTCACAGCCTCCCCCACTGTCGACACCCCCAACCAGAGTGATACGTTTGTTACAACTGATGAGCCTACATTAATACATCATAACCACCTCGAGTCTGTCGTTTACATTACAGTTCGCTCTTGGTGTTGTACATTCTATTGGTTTGGGTAGATATATAATGACATTTTCCTATCATTATGGTACCATGCAGGGTATTTTCACTGCCCCCCAAATCCTCTATGCTTCACTCATTCATCCCTTGCTGCTTCTAACCCTCAGCTTTCTCTAGTCTTTTTACTATCTCCATTGTTTTGCCTTTTCCAGAGTGTCATATATTTGGAATCATACACTATGTAGCCTTTTTATTCTTTCACTTAATATGCATTTATAGTTCCTCTGTGTCTTTTCATGGCTTGCTGGCTCATTTCTTTTTAGGACTGAATACTATTCCATTGCCTGGATGTACCAGTTTGTCCATTCATCTACTGAAGAACATCTTGGTTGCTTCCAAGTTTTAGCAGTTATGAATAAAACTGCTATAAACTTTCATGAACAGGTTTTTGTGTTGACATAAGTTTCCAGCTACCAAGGAATATGACTGCTAGATCATATGGTAAGAGTACAATCTCTTTTGTGAGATAACGACCGCCAAACTTTCTTCCAAAGCGGCTGTACCATTTTGCATTCCCACCAGCTATGATTAGCTTTTAAGCGTTTAAAAACACAGCACTTAGAGAGGTTATGTTACTTAACCAACACCACGCAGTTACTAAATAGGAGAGCTGGTTCGTGCACAAGCATGTTTAACTCCAGCAAGAGCTCTTTTTCTATCCAAGACACAAGTATAGGGAGAATGAGAGTCATCCACTTCCTGAGGTAACCTTGAGGGTTACCTCAGTGGCTGAAGGAGGTAGAGATTAGACATTTGTCTTCACTTCTCCAATAAAACAAGCCAAATCGACAGCAGAGCCCAAAGAAGCATCCACGTATTAATAATGATTAGTATACAATATATCCATATTTATTTATAATCTACTTTTTTCACCTTAATTATAATTGTAATCTCATGCAAAAATATATTTGTGGATATGGATTAACATGACGGTGAAAACAGTTTTTGAAGACATTGAGAACATAGAAGTGACCTCAGAGATAATCTGATCTAATACCTCCAATTTACAAATGAGAACATTCAGCCCAAAGTGAAGAGTGTGGCTGATGATAACACCAGAAACAGGAAGGCGGTCTGAAACATTCCTGTGTGGGCTCTTTTCTGCAGCTGTTCTCAAAATTTGATCTGAAGGTGCATGAAACCTTGACAGGGATCCACAAGGTTAAAACTCTTTCTGTATCAATACCAACATGTTATTTGTCTTTTTCACTTTCATTCTCTCACAAGTTTACAGTTGTTTTCTAGAAGCTACATTTTTTATGACTTCTCAACAGATTGAAGGCAAAAGCGGATATGCAAATACAGCTAGACAATTAAGCCAGCCAATAAAGATGTTTATAAAAATGTAAAGCGATGCCACTCTTTTCAATAACATATTTATTTAGAAACTAGCACACTTTTTCATAAAAGTATTATTTATGTTAACATACAATCTGTTTACTTTTATTTTAATCAATTAATAAATATTTCAAAACTTTCTCAGTTTTAATTTCTAATATAATAAATAGCAATAAATATAATCCATATTAAGGTACTTTGGGGCCTTTGATAATTTTGAATAATTTAAAGGGCTTAAGGTCAAAAGTTTATATTAAAAATATTCGCTTAAAATATTGTTAAACTCTGTGTCTATTAGGAAAACTATTAATTTAATAAATATATTTCAGTGTTTCAAATCTTTACATATTCTAAGACTTTTTTCCTTAATTTTTTAATATCTGTGACCAAGAAAAGACCTTCATATTGTAGTAAAATTTATCTTATCTAAAATTTCCATATTTTAGTTTTTAATTATGCTTTTCAATGATTAAATCTTACATAAATGTATTTTTAAAAAATGTTTCTACAGAATATTCCAGCACAGGAAGTAATTTTATAATCTAAGTTAGATTACTTCTCATCTTTATTACTAATTTAAATCATATTTCTCGAAGTTAAAGAAGCATAATGTTTCAGGAAAATTAGATACTTTCCCACTGGTATTATGGCATGCTTAAAATATATGCTAATATTGCAGAGAGAATCATTATTGGGTTTCTCTATATAGCGCTGAAAGGAAAAACAATTAAAACTGCTTTAGAGTATCAATAATTCATGAGGGAAAAGTCTATCCCTACTAGACTATGTCTTAAAAAATCCTAGTGAGACAAGAGGGAGCCTCCTGAATCTTTCCCAGGAGAGAAGCCCTTCCCTTCACTTTATGAGGGAGTTCATTTCAAGCTGCCCTTGGGCTTCTAAAATAGCAATATATCTTCCTATTCTTAATCTGTCTTCTCTGGCAATTTAAAAGAAGAGATGAAGCTTTCACAAGAAGCCACTTGTAAAAGTAAATAAATAAATAAGTAAATAAATGCCCAAGGAATACCTTCTGTATCTTTTTGATTACCCAGCATAGCACCTAGCATGATGCCCTCCATGTTGAAAGATCCAGTAGACAGCTGTTTAGACATTCTATCCACAGCTATGTTGTAGAGCCTCCATCCCTCCAGGTCTGCTTCTTAAATCTCCCACTTGCTTGAAACCTGGGGTCTCTTAAATGATTTCCAGGCCTGCTGCCATATCCGATTTTTAATAGGAATCTCTAAAGTGAACTATAATTTGAAACTACGTAATCAAGGACACTGTGGGATTCTCAGCTTTAGGCAATATGTTCTGTTGGGTAAAAGAAAGCTCTGGCAAACAGCAGACCCAGATCCTTTCACCAGCTGTGCCCCCGACTTGTTCTATAATTTCAGACAAGTCACTCTAACAGCCATTGTCTGTCTGTTTCACTAGTGGAATCTACAGAAGTCCTAGCCTGCCTGACTCCCTGACAACGATCAAGCGAGGATTAAAGAGATAAAGGCTGTGGAAATATTTTGTCCCCTTGGGGAAAGACACTGTGAAAAATAAAGATATTAGAGAAAATCTCTGGATATGGCTTTCAAGAACTCAGATTCCCAAGTCTCATGCTGTATGCATGTTTCCTGGCAATTAGATCTTATTGCTTTTTCTCCTATAATAAAAACAATACCAGAAAACAATCTCCTTTTGAAATAGAACAAAGAAAGCACACTTTTCTTTTGTTTCTTTCATGTACGATGTATTTTCTAAGTACAAGCATATTGCGTTATAGCATGAGTTGGCAGCTTTCCCCTCAAATTCACTCACATCTGTTGACTGGACCTCGGTTTTACACACCCAGTTGCACATTGCTTAATTGCCCGGCTCTGCCAGTAGCATAAATATATTATATATTTATATTAGTAAGTTTCTGTATATGTTTGTACATACATATAAACATGTACCGATTCGGCTTTTATTGAGTTCTCGTGCTACAAAATTTAAAAACATGATCCTGTCTATGCATTTTAACAGAAATAAAGTCCCTCAAGGTTTCTGTTTAAAATCATGCCCACAGGCATAGACTGAGGGGGCATGCCTGCTATGATTTCACCTTCACATACTTCAAAAGGATGTGCGCATCTTTGTGTTTGGGGAATGGATAATGTAGGGAAAGGAGGGTTAGGAAGAAAATCCTATGTGAATGTGAAATAATCCCTGTGTATTCTTCAGCATCTAAATATCAGCATTCAATGCTTTCATATGGTCCTTCAATTTAAAATGCTGGGCTTTGACTATATTTTATCATGGCCTGATTTGATGTTATCCAGTCACTAAACCCTAGGAATACTTTCTTTCATGCATGAATCTCTTAAAAAAAAAAAAAAA
>NW_024355205.1:19246098-19471565 GCF_902729225.1 Pteropus medius | reverse complement strand
AGGAAGGAAGGAAGGAAGGAAGGAAGGAAGGAAGGAAGGAAGGAAGGAAGGAAGGAAGGAAGGAAGGAAGGAAGGAAGGAAGGAAGGAAGGAAGGAAGGAAGGAAGGAAAGAAGGAGGGAAGGAAGTTTTTCTCTTATGCAGCAGCACTAACATTGTTATATTTGTAAAGAAGTGTTTCTTCTCTTATAAAATAAATAAAACCAACTGCGCTGTGAATATGAGTTCTTGAAAATTGTCTCAAACACAGAAAATGGAGCTTTTCTACCATGAACTCTGTGTACTATTGCAGAATTATACGAATTAGAGTACACTGATTATAATTCTTTCCAAATTAGTAAACCACAAAAATGTAGGAAGCAGAAGATTACTTGCAAGCAAAATTAAACCAGTATTTATAGTCATTAAGAGATGAGGAGTTTAAGGAAAATTAATTTAAGGAAAGGGGAGGCTCTCACTCCTTAATTAGATAACAACACTATTATAGAAACTTTACAAAAACAGTATGTGCTAAGCGGGTCATGCTCTACTTTCTGGTATCTGAGATAGCTACCCTTTCAGCTATACAGTTTAGATGGAAATATGAGATGCAAACACTTTACCTTTACTCATGCTGTACTTCCCTTTCTGCTTAAATTGCAATTGATTGCACACGATTGAAAACATAGTAATTCTGTTTGGAAACTTTTAAACCTTTATAATTTAATTTTGAGATATGGTTAATACTTAAGTTAGTAGCTAAACTCTAGAAATCAGCACAAAAATAAGCTCAACTGTATAAAATGTTCTTTCTGATTTTTTAGGACTTGGACATATTTCTGTGTAATATCTTGGGAAATACCAAACCTTTGCCCTCATTTAGTTTTTCTCTGATCGGTTCTGCATCCACTGTAAATCAAACTCTGGACAACAGGATTCAGACCATTACAAGGGTAGTATGAAATGCCAGGATTTCTGGAGAAATGCCTGGAGGGTAGCAGCAATCTGAAGTTCTGCTAATGTTCAGACCCACTTGGGAAGGAGTTAGTTTTCCTATAGACGATATCTAGAATCTGTTATTTTATAGTAAACACTGATAGTCACAGAGAGCTATAAAGAGTAAATTGTAAATTGGACCACCTGTTGAACCCTGCCACGTCACTTCAACAGCTTTTAAAGACCACTTCTTCTAGCAGAGTTGGAAAAATTTTATGGGAATTAAGTGACATTAGAAAAAGCAGAGTTGAAACAGAAATCCTTCTGGAACAGCTTTTATGTACTACTTTACAGTTTACGATGTGTTGTACATGCAACCTCAGGCCATGGCCTGTTTACTCCCATCCAATCACGTTGGATGCAATACAATTCCATGTCTTAGATGATTCAGCAGTACATAAAAATCAGCTTGGCCCTAACCATGCAAATACAATCTGAACTCAATTTTTAAGAGACCACAGATTTTTCCCTTAGGGGATAGATTGTTTGTGGGCAGGCTGTCTCTTTTATTAAAAAAAAAAAAATTTTCCAATGGAGCATTTTCACAGGCTGAAACTGAAAATTTCAGTACTTTCACTGCTTATTTCAAAGGAATATTCCAAAAACTAAACTTCAACTATTCTCTTGTTTTTGCAGATCAAACATCTATTGGAAGCCCTATATAACATTCTACTCAAAGACTGATTTCCCTTATTAGATAAATCCATGATTCTAAGTCTTGTGAAATCTCTTGCTTTCACTTAGGAAAAAAGAAAGCAATCTCACTTACCTTGTGCCAACTGTCAATTGATTGCCTCTCATCTTCAAATCCACCTTCCATTGCCCTGCTGATGATACTGGAACTGTCCTCTGCAAACATTTTTCTTTTCTCAGATGACACAATGTTAAGTGTTGTCAGCAGATGGCTCCAGAGAACCCTGATGGAAAAATAGGTTTTGTTCCAATGCGGTTTTCTGTAACTGCTCCTAGGCTGCACAATATCCAGCAGTGCATGGGCACCTAGTAGTGTCCCCTCTCCCCAGTGAGTTCTGCTGAATGTCACATCCCCTTGGGCACCTTCCTCTGGCGCTTCAGAAGGCAGCTTCCCAGCAAATTAGCTTCCCAGCAAATTAGCTTCCCAGCAAATTTGCTTCCCTACGGACAGTTTTTCAAGCACCCAGGAGATAGCTTCCTGGCAATTTTGGCTGGCAATATACCTCAGAGAAGAACTTCACCATCTAAAGGGCCATGGCCATGCCTACACCCACTCCCTTGGAGGAGAGGGGTACCTTCAAAGAGTTTTAAATTCATTAGTAACTGACAATACAAGTATTTGTTTCAGAAAAATCATGATATAATAATGTAGGAAATCTGAAACACTATCTTAAGGAAATATGAACTTACAACTTTTCTTTAAGTTGACATTACTTTTTTTATTTAAAAATTTTCCCAGAATTAAATTTGTTATTTCCATGAGCTCTAATAACCTTAATGACAAAATAGTCATGCATGCAGATGTATTTAATTTTTGATACTTTATAACAGATAATTTTCAAAATTCCTATAAGTAATTAGAATAAAAATTTTACTGATTTAAATTTGGCATGTTATAAATCAATTATATCACAAATGTAAACTGTTAGTAATAAAATTTACTAAGTTTTACATGTTTTAAGGGCAACTATAGTTACCTTTAAACAATATGGCTTTAAACTGCAGGGATCCACTTATACACAAATTCTTAAAAAAATTATTTTTAAAGTATCCACTTACTGCCAACATAAATAACATCTAAAAGAATAAATATTATCAAACTAATTTGTTTATCTCTGCCATTTGAAATTTTCTTTAGTGGAAACGCTCCTGAAATATCCACACATATATTGATCAGTAAAAATACCAAATGAAATAAGATCAACTATGTAGTTTTAAAAAGAGGTAGATATGTATATATGTTAGATTGCATAATTGAGAGCACCTTGGAACTCATCAGAATGGAAGGCTACAGAGATCAACGGAACCAAAATAATATTTGCAGAGATTAAGGACCACCTTAGCCAAATAAATATGTAGGTTACCATTTCTTTTTATAACTTTCCCATCAAAAAGTGCCTGCCTTCTCTTTCCTCCAGGTACAGAATACCCTCAGGATGTCAGAAGTTATTTTTGTAACTTCCCGTAGATTTAAGATTATTTAGTTATAAGCAACAGAACTTTATGATGTCCAACTTAAGCAAGTATAAAGTTTATTTTCTGTTATTGGGCAGCTCACAAAATTGGCAGGAAATCTGGAGATTCAGGCTCAGGAATTGCTTGTAACAAGAGCTTCTCTGGAGCTCCTGGTTGAAGGTATACTTGATCATCTTCTCAAGGATAAATGCAAGAAACAGTGAGCTATAAAAACTCTCATGCCCTAAGTCTCTCTACTCAAAAGTCAAAGTCCTCAGAGGGTAAGCCTAGTGTCTCTAGCTTGGTCATATGCCCATCCCTTGCTTAGAAGAGAGAGTACTGTGATTTTCAGTCTCATCAAAATGGCACAAATTGGGAGATTTAATTAACTCAATAGAAATCAGGATGATATTAGCTGAAATAGAGTGAAAGGATGCTGGAAGGTCAAAACCTTTTTCCACTATGTAGCCTTTTGAGTTCAGGTCTTATTCCTTAAGCACAACAGCTAACGGGTACATGATAGATGAGATACACTCAAATAGTTAATTGACTGACTGTTCAAAGTCTGATAAACTTAGTCTCTTATGGGCTATCCATGTGTTAAAAGAAGAATGTGGCAACTCTGGAAAACATTAAGGAGGCAGACCTACTTTGCATGTTCTCCAATGCATTTCTTGTGGTGAGCTATTATCAGTTTTTATGTCACAAAACCAAAATTACCAGAGATGGTGATGTGGCACACTCTGCTAAATCTTAGCCCTCCTCCAAAAACAGGTGGTCTGGTGACTACTTAATTTCATTTGCTGTCCTTAGGATCCACTCAAATGATCATGAAGGGTCCTTACCTGAGTATAATAGTTTCCTGTGGCACTGTAACAAATGACCATAAACTTGGTGGCCTCAAAGTTTACTCTCTCACATTTCTGGAAGCCAGAAGTACATTACTTTCCCTGAGCTGAATTCAAGGTGTTGGCAAGGCTGTGCTCCCCCCGCGGCCTCCAGGTGAGAATCCTTTCCTTAATTCTTCCAGCTGTAGGTGGTTGTTTTAGTCCGCGGCTGTTACCACATCATTTCAATTTCCACATCATCCTGATATAACCTTTTCCTTCTCTGCCTTCTCTTCCTTCTGCCTCTGTCTTATAAAGACACTTGTGATTACATCTAAAGCTTGTTCAAATAATCCAGAATAATCTCTAAATGGTAAGATTCTTAATTTAATTACATATGTAAAAGACTTTTTTACTTATAAAATAACATTCATAGTTTCCAGAGATTAGAACCTGATATCTGTGGGTAACCATTTTTCAGCCTAATATACTGAGGATCGACCAGAGAGCTTTGATTTCATCTGGATGTAATAGCTAAATAACTTTGAGTGGTTTCTCTTGGAGGGAGGGTAAATGTGTTCTATGCCTGGAAAGAAAAAGATGGATTATGAGCAGGTACCCCACTAGCATCAAGAAGAAGCCATGTGACTAGTGTTTGTTCAATAAAAAGTAAATGGAAGTTATTGATATATGTTTTTCTGGGCCAAAGATATTAAGAAGCTACTGTGCCTATGCAACAGTCTCTTTTCCTTTCTGCGGACTGGTTTAAGACTATGGAAAGTGAATTATTGAGACACAAAAATGAAGAAGCTAAGTCCCTCACTGATTGTGTGGAAGAGAGTTTTCTGCTGATATATCCCAAATATGATAAATACAAAGAAACATAAACCTAGAAACAATGTGGTAAAAAAAAAAAAAAGAAAAGAAAAAAACAAAGAAAATTTTAAAAACAACAGAGCGAAGAAAGCAGATGACCTATAATGGCATAATCTATGATAGCTGGATTTATGATAGAATTTTCAACAGTAACAAGGGAAGCCAGAAGACAGTGGAAAACCTTAGTGTTGAGAGGAAATACATATTAACCAAGAATTGTGTATCCAGCCACTTTATTGCTAGAACAAGAGTGAAGTAAAGACATTTTAGAAATCAAAACATTTGAATGTTTATCACCTACACTAAAGAAACTTCAGATGTACTTCAATAATGAGAAATTTGATTACAGGATGACAGTTGGAACATAAAAGGTAATGAACAAATAAAATTATTAATGTGTCTATAAATATAAAATAACTTGTCTATATGTTATTGATGATAATATCTAATTTTGAAAGTTAAAAAAAGAATAAAACTAAACTACTGTGTAGTTAGAGCATGTGAGTTGTAAGGCTGTTATATGAAAGCCAGTTGCCAATTATTAAATTTGAGTGTACACTATAAATTTAGATTCTACCTTGGGTTACAGCAAAGATGTGGCTATGGATGTCAATTAAAATAAATAAACAAAATAAGGATTTATTGTTACAAAATACATTATTTCATTCAACAAGCTAACTAAGTAACTAACCCATTAAGTTAACAAGCCAAGACAGCTAACAGAATTACTTGTTTACAAATTGTCTATCAGGTATTTATTAGTAACAACTTTACCAGAACTCTGGAGATTATCCAATCAGAAAGTTTTCATTAGTTGGGGCGGAGGGGTGGGGTAATGTCCTGTCAGAAGACTCACCTCTCAGAAAGCGATTGTAAAATTTGAACTAATACAAAAAGGCACTGGAGAGTGAACTGAAGCAAACAGGCTTTCAACCTCAAGAGAAGGTAGTGGAGTAGTATAAAGTGAGCACCTACTTCTTGTTTGCTAGAACTGATATTTCCACCTCAGCCAGCTACCTGGATGTTAAATAATTGCTGCTAATTGTTTTTCACAATTAGCTTTTTTTAGGACCTTGCCCAGTGAAGAAGTTTTGAGTCAGTTCAAATAAAGATAAGCTCTTTGAAATGAGCTTTTCTACGGAACTGTGAGACAGGTGAAGTACTAACAATTAGCTGGGGATGGGACTCTTTGGAGTGTGCCAAGCCCATTCTGCCCCCTTCAGTGGCTACTCAGCTGCTGGTTTTTAAGATTATCATGGAGGTAGGAGAGGAGATGGGAACAGGGCAAGTTAAAAAGCCACAGAGCTCAATCTTCTTGCCAAGACTGCTATTTTTCATAAACATTCCTCAGATTGTCACAATTCTTTAATTTCTAGAGTTCTAGGGGGGGAATAAAAGCTAGTTTTGATCAGTTTTTCTGATGTTCTGAGTTTTTATGAAGGAATATGTTTTCAGAGGTTCTTACTCCAATGTTCCAGAGTGCTTCTTCTCCCATATGCTTTCGTTTACTTTGCTCTTTATTCTTTCTTAGATCTAAAACTGCCATTTGCAGTATTCTAATTTACCATTTAATTTCTTGAATCTATTTATCACACTTATTTTACAGTCCTTGTAAGATAATTCCATGATCTAGATCTCCCACATAATCTTTTTTCTAATAACATTTCCCTGTCATTTAAATTCAGAGTCACATATGTCTTCTCTTAGGGTAGTTTTTGTTGTATTTCTTTACTTTGTCTGATTTGGTTTACTTGAGTACAAGATAGTATACATAAATTTGAAGAGACCCTATCAGGCTCTGGATGATTTATCTTCACCCAGAGAGTACTTACTTTGAGTACTGGCAGACAGCTCAGTTACGGGTGCTAGCAATCCCAAATTCACATTAATCTCCATTAATCTCATCAGTCATTGAAATGACTGGTCTTCTGATCTTCTCAGCTTGCCTCTCTCAGTATCGATCATTCTACAGATGATCTGGGGCATAGGCAATCAGAGATCCTGTATTCTAGGTTAGCCTCTGCTGGGCTGTCTTATGAGCAGGTACTGAGTGGAAGAAGGGAGTGCCTGACCTCATAGTTGCACTAACAATTTAAGTTCTAAAATTTGGAGGTGAAAGGATTGAGAAATTCTGGTGACTAGTCCCTTCTGGGGAGATAAGATTCCCCTTGTTTGAGATTAGTAAAGGAGGGGGTGGTGGACATCTTCTTACCTACAACACCTACAGTGGAACTTTTGTCAAACTGAGCTGGAGTGGTGGTGGAGTGAGTGAATCCTGACTCAAATGCCACATTCTTGGTCTTACCAAGTTTTAGTCAATTACCTTGGATATTTTTTCTTCTTTTGCTGTATGCTTTAGGATAATTTCTAAAGACTTTGATTTTCAAAACAATTTTTGTCCATAGGTATGCTAGTTTAGCAGATGAGTGGGTCCACAGAACATCTTAGGCTGCCATTCTGGACAGAGAATCTTGGGATCACTCTACATATTCAAGATAATTACAGGACTCTTCAACAATGTGGTGGTTAGGGGTGCCAACCTCCACACAATTGAAAATCTGTGTATAACTTTTGACTCCCCCAAAATTTAACTACTGATAGCCTACTGTTGCCCAGAAGTCTTATCAATAACACAGTCAATTAATACGTATTTTGTATGTTATATGTATTATACACTATATTCTTATAACACAGTAAGCTAGAGAAAAGAAAATGGTATTAAGAAAATTATAAAGAAAAGAAAATACATTTACAGTACTGTACACATTTATTGAAAAACATTCATGTATAAATAGACCCATGCAGTTCAAATCCATGTTGTTCAAAGGTTAACCATGCTTCCTTATTAGGTATATAGTTTGCAAATATTTTTTTCTGGTCTTGAATTCCTTATTTATTCCCTTAATGTATCTTTCACAGAGCAAACATTTTAAATTTTGATAAATAACAATTTATTTATTTTTTACTTTTAAGCCACCTATGTTGATGAATTTAAACTGAGCTCCTTGTAAACAGCATATAGGGCATGTTAATTGTTGTATTTAGACCTTTTACATTTAAGATAGTTATTGGTATGTTAGAGTTTAAGTCTGCCATTATATTATTTTTATTTGTTTCTTCTGTCTTTCTTTTCTACCTTTCATGGGTTATACTCACATTTCTTTTTATTAATAGACTTTATTAATAGATTGAAAGAAAAAGTAAGTACTACAGAGAATTGACTATACCACTCACCACCAACACACACACTTGTATTACTGTGGTACATTTGTTATAATCAATGAACCAATATTCATACATTATTATTAGCTAAAGGCTATAGTTTACATCAAGGTTCACTCATTGTGTACAGTTGCATAGCTTTTGACAATTGCTTGATGTCACGTGTCAGACATTACAGTATTATAGAAAGGAGTTTCACCGTCCTTAAAAATCTCTACCATCTCTCCCCAAATTCCTGACAACCAATGATATTCTTCATGTCTCCATAGTTTTGCCTTTTCCAGAAGGTCATATAGTTGGTTTCATACAGTATGCATCCAAACAAGCTGTGTTCACTTTGGAATATGACTTAAAACTGATCTATGTGTTTTCATGGTTGAATAGCTCATGTATTTTTATCTGTGAATAATATTCCATTGTATGGATACGCCACTGTTTTTTCATTCATTCACCTCTTGAAAAACATCTTGATTGTTTCCAGTTTTGACATAAGCTTCCACTCAACTGGGACATACCCGGAAGTGCAATTGCTGGATCACGTGGCTTTTGGATGTTGAACCAACCTTGTCTACGGCCATGCTACCCTGAAAAAGCCCAATCCCGTCTGATCTCAAAAGCTAAGCAGGGTCGGACCTGGTTAGTACTTGGATGGGAGACCACCTTGGAAGACCAGGTGCTGTAGGGATTGTAAGCTGACAAGGTCCTTGCAATCTGTGAGGTCCACCAAGGGTTGCCTCCCCTAAAAAATATAAATGAATGAATGAATGAATGAATGAATGAATGTTGAACCTGCCTTACATACCTGGAATAGATCTCATTTGGTCATGGCGAATAACTATTTTTATACATGGTTGGGTTTAATTTGCCAATATTTTTTGAGGACTATTGCATCTATGTTGATAGAACATAATTGGTCTGTAATTTCCCTTCCTGTATTGTTTTTATCGTGTTTTGCTATGACAGTAATACTGGCCTCATAGTATGAGTAAGGAAGTGTTTCTTCTACTTCTGTTTTTTTTTATAAGAGATTGTAAAGATTTGATATTATTTTTTATTAAATATTTGGTAGAATTCACAAAGAAATCATTCTGAGCTCGGTGCTTTTTTTCAGCAGTTTATTAATTTTCGATTCTGTGTCAGATAGATATAGGCACATTCAAGTTACCTTTTTCCACAGTTTAAGTTTTGGTAGATTGTGTCTATCAAGGAATTGGTCCATTTCATTTAAGTCATTGAATTGGTGAATATAGAGCTCTCCATAGTATTCCTTTATTATCCTTTTACCGTCCATGGGATCAGTAGTGACAACCCCTCTTTCATTACTGGTATTAGTAATTTGTACCTTCTCTCTATTTTTTCTTGATTAGCCTGCCGAGATGTTGATTTTATTGATCTTTTCAAAGAGCCAGCATTTGGTTCTGTTGATTTTTAAAATGATTTTTCTGCTTTCAATTATGCGCATTTTTGCTCTCATTTTTTGTTATTTATTTATTTTTCGCTTGTTTTAGTCTTATGTTGCTCTTCTTTATCTTCTAGGTTCCTAAGATGAAAGCTTATATAATTGATTTTAGATGTCTCTTTTTTATACAATACCTGGATTCAATGCTATCAGTTTTTCTGTAAGTATGTACTGCTTTTGCTACATCCCATAAGTTTTGATGATGTATTTTTATTATTCTTTCAAAATCGTTTTAATTTCACTTGAGACTTCTTCTTTGACCCATATGTCATTTATAAACGTGTTACTTAATCTCCAAATATTTGGGATTTTCCAACTATCATCCTGTTATGGATTTCTAGGATAGCTCCATTGTGATCTGAGAGCATGTTTTGTATGATACTTATTCTTTTCGATTTGTTCAGGTGTATTTTGTGGTTCACAGTGTGATCTGTCTTGGTGAGTGTTCTCTGTGAGCTTGAGAAGAATGTGTGAGTATTCTGCTGCTGTTGAATGAAGCTTTCCATAAATATCAGTGAGGTCCATTTGACCGGTGACGCTGTTCAGTTCAACTATATCCTTATTGATTTTTGTGGGGGAAGCAACCAGTTTAGTCTCGGATTCTTCCCCGTATACAGAGTACGTCAGGGGACCCTGTCAGCAAGGGACAAGTAGACTGCTCACTATTTATAAAATCTGGGCCCTCAGATGACCATGGAGAATCCATCTTAGAGGATAAATTTCTTCTCAGGGTTCATATCATGTATCCTTCTTCTCAAGGTCCACAGTATGAATGAATCACCTAAGAAAAGAGTCAGATTTTCTTCATTGTTAATCTTGATGCCTTATATTACTTTTACCTGATTTGTTTCACTGGATATGTCCTCTAATAAAAGGTAGGAAAAAAGTGATGAGAATTAATATACTTAACTCTTTTCAAATCTATTCCAGTTTTAGTTTTTAGATACTATTGCTGTTGATAAATTTGAGATTTCTCCCCCTTTTTTGAATCCTCAGGCATTAATTAATTAACTAGGTCATCTATTAATTTATTTAAAATGTTTATTCAGCACCTCTACGTTCAAAGCACATAGAAGTTGCAAGGAGATATATATACATATATATATGAATATATAAATATATGGATATATGGTGTCTTCTTTCAATAACCCTACAGTTCACTTGGTAATGAAGGCATGCCAACTAAATTAAATTTGATAGAAGAGTTATAATTAGGGTAAGATGGTATGTCCCATTGACGTGCTTCATTGTTAATATTGTCTCTTTCACTTTTTATAGTATTCTTGTTTGAATAAGTTATATTACTAAGTTATGCTTATAGAATTCAGGGAAAACGGCAACATAGATAACATTTTATATAAAAATGTAAATATTTTAATAATTAAGTTTATGCTAAGCTTTGGAATTAATACTGACTCTTTCAAGAGGTCTAACATATGCTCATGTTGAACCCCTGATGGCATTGTAGTTTATCACTCAAAATCACTTCCCATAAGTACTGATCCCTGGTTGATGAGCTTGAGAATTGTGGATTTATTAAGATTTGACTGTTCATATATTTTCTAGGTCCTGACATATTAGACACCAGACATTTAGTCCTTGCATCTCTAAAGCACCTCCAGGTGATCAGTTTTATGAACAGATTTCTTTCAGACTCTCAAGTTGCAGCAGGCATAAGTCTAATATTTGTACTTAATGTTTCCTGCCACTCTAGACTAAATTCCTGGTGTAGACTTATTGTAAAGATTTACCACTTAACTATAGAAACAAAGTCTATGTAATCCTTTAAAAAACAGTAAGTTTTCTTATATGCTTGTAGTGAGCCTTGTGGTACTTCGGTCTATTAAAAAGTTTCAGCTTCATGAATGATGGGACTTAGACAAGACCCCACATCCTTTATATTTTGGAACAAAGCTTGGTCTATCGCAACAAGCAGGATTTAGTGGCATTAGCTGGATTTTGACTAAATGTGGGCTAATTTAAAAAAAAAGAAAAACCTCTTCTCAACAACCATTGTGACTCACCAATCACAAAATTTTACATCATATCCCATTCAGTACTCTAATTTAGGCTCTGATTTAGATCTCATTAATAGAGTTGCTTCAGGCTGCTGATGGTATTACAGGGTGAAGAAACACTGTGGGAGTTTTTAATTGCATGCTAATAATATAGGCACGAATTGACGAATTATGACATCTGTCTCAGAGTCAGTGTAAATACAATTTACTACTCATGTTGAAATGTTTACATTGAAAATTAACTTTGTGTTGTTAAGATGATCATATTACCTGAAAGGGTTGCCAGTCTACCTTGGTTCTGCTACTTATTATTCAGTCTTAATGGAAATATTTTAATCTTGACTCTATGAAGAGGCTGGGAAGAAGAATGTTACGGGGTCCTAAGCTCTCTGTGGGCTGTTGTGTATTCTCTTTGCCTCTCATTTATAAATCCATACCATCTAACACTGAAGAACACTGGAAAGTAATGGCCTTGGGTATAAAAACTTGTACATTTATGGTAAGATTAATATTTTTTTCTCCTAGATATTAGGATTCCTTGATTACCAAAAATCGGTGCTTGCGAACTGTTTTGAAATAATGGTTGTCTGTTTATTAGAATAAATCAATGACATAAAATTAAGAAAATAAGTCTTGCTTCATCTTTGAAAAACAGAGCGAGATGGAATTCTTATTTCTGAAGAGTTTATATCTAAACGTAAAGGCTAATGCGATATGCGTAAAATAAATGGTATTGTTGAAGAGAAAATCATTGAAGTTAATTTGATAATGTGACTTATATTTGAGATTTCAGGGACAACCTCGTCCCATAATTATCTTATAAACATCATCGATGTTTATATCTATTTGATGTTACTATGGAGCTCTTACTATTTTAATTGCTCCCATTGCCCACCTTTAATTCTAAATTGCTGGGTTTCAGAAATTGTCTGACTCGGAATAGACAGGGTAGATTATGAGTTCGAGCAAAAAGAGCTCCTTAACAGGGGGGAGACATGGTGATAAACTAGCATTTTTGAGGCTTTACAATGTGTAGGCTTTCTATAATATGTGCCTCTGTTCATCCCCCCTATCCTCCAATTATTTTTACCAGTTTGTAGAGAAGGAAAAAGAGGCTCAGAAGAAATCATGTAGCTAGAAAGTGTCAACTCCAATTTGAACCCAGGAATGCCTCATTTCAAAATCCATACTCTCTCTGCAAAACCAGGTGGCTCTCAGAAAGGTTCTTTGATGACAGCGACAATAGGAAGCTGAAAGGAGATGGCAACAAGAGCGGCAGACGATTGGAGAAGAGAGAGAGACAAATCCGTGGTATGAGAGAGAAGCTGTTCCACGATGCTCCGCACAGCAGACAACAGTTCTGTAAAACCACAGCCAGCTCTTGTCTGTGTCCTGATATTCTTCTCTCAAATCACTTCTAGAAGCTCATTTCGCCATAACTCTTTTTCCAATGCTCTCAACTCATTTATTTATCATAAAGTGAAAGAACATGTGTGATAGCAGAGTGTCAGGTCCACAGAGAAACTGCTGTCATCGTCCTTGATGATTTCATATGTATTTAAAACTCAGAGCGACTAGTACTATTATCAAAATTACATTAGTAGAACAGTTGACTCTAAAATTCTACTTTCACTTTCTCAGCCACAAATTATTCTCACCATTGTCCATCTAAAATAAAATAATGCACTTTATGTGTTAGGTATCATAGATGGGCTGACCCTTATTTTTTAAAAACGTAACGCCCATAAGATTGTCAGCTGATTTCTCAACAGAAACTTTGCAGGCCAGAAGGGATTGGCACTAAATATTCAAAGGGATGAAAAGCAAGGACCTACACTCAAGATTACTCCACCCAGCAAAGTTATCATTTACAATCAAAGGACAAATAAAGATCTTCCAGACAAGAAAAAGCTAAAGTTCATCACCACCAAATCAGTATTACAGGAAATGTTACAGGGACTTCTTTAAGAAGATGAAGACAAAAGATAAAAGATAAAAAAATAGGAATAATAAAATGGCAATAACTACATATCTATCAACAATTACTTTAAATGTCAATGGATTAAATGCTCCCATCAAGAGACAGAGTGAATAAATAGGTAAGAAATCAGACCTTTACATATGCTGCCTATAAGAGACTCACTTCAGATTGAAAGACACACGCAGGCTGAAAGTAAAGAGATGGAAAAAGATTTTTCATAGAACGTATAAATACTGTGTCATCAACGTAATTGGAAAAAAATTAATTTGAAAATAATTTTTAAAAACGTGAAAGAATTCCAACTCTAGAAGTCTTTAGAAACTGTTTGTTGATCTTCCAGCAGACAAATTATAGGAAATATAGGTTCAGCCTCATTTTTGTTCAAGAATGTAGAGGTGGTGTTTAAACTTGACAAACATCTTAATAGCTTGTGTATAAACCATGGCTCAGACCACAGGAGCCTTCTGAAAAACATACCCTTCCCCTGAAATCTATTTAGAAGCATTGTCATACATTGCTGCTTTTCATCATTATGGGCTTTATCTGGTCTGTTACCTAATTCTCTTCTATTTTCATTTACCTTATTTCTCATGAATAGACGTATTTTTTTTGACTAGCCCCAGCTCTCCTTTCAAACACAAGCCTAGCTCTCAGAAGTTTACTTTGGATCAGAACTCATCTACTTTGCAAGAAATCGTGATTGCTAATATTCATGAGCAGTTGCTACAAGAGAAACATTCTGGTTAGTGTTTTATATTGCATTTCCTTTTGTATATATCATAAAACACTCAAACCCACTTTTCATCACCTCAACTTGACTCTCTTTATTCATTATTCCCCAAATTCAATACTTCCCCAGGCCTGTTGATTCCACCTCCTTTTATTTCACTAATCCATCTACTTTGCTCCATTTCCACTGCTACTATGCTAATCCACAACAGTATTTGCTGCTCAAAGTATTGTAATTTTTTTCCCTATGTGCTCCTTTCCACTGTTTCCTACCTTCTAACCTACTCTCCATTTTCCAAAATCAGTATTTAAAAAAATAAATAAGTAAAAGTGTAACTAAAACATTTCAATGACTTCACAGTGCCCTTGGTTGGAATCAAGTAGAAAAAAAAAAATCTCACAAGGCCCTTCCATGATTTGCCCTTGCCAAAGTTTCTAACCTCATCATTCACCGCACTTTCCTTCCTTATTCTTCTGTAAGGTTTATGGACGTCTTCTTCTTTTTCTTTTTTCTTTTCTCTTTTTTTGGGGGACAGGGGCCAACAGCCAAGGAAAGAAACAGTGACTACATAAACGAGAAGGTGACAAAACGAGTCCACCCATGCTTTTCAGGCAAAATTCAAAACTAACCTGATTCCAAAGGTGAGTAATCAGTTACTGCTCATTTCAGTGATGTTCAGGGCCAGTTTCTTTATGTAACCTCTATTTATTTTCCCACAGAGATACATTGAAGATTAACTGTGAAATGGTGTTCTGTTACGAAATGGGACAGGTAAAAGAACGGAGCTAATCAGGTAAAACAGGTTGAAATATGCTAGGGAGCTTGCTAGTTTCTGGTAAATTCATTTGTAAAGCACAATATCACACCATTCTTTTAATAGATATGATGAAAATTTCCCCCATATATGTGGATGAGTAAAAACAGGAGAATACCTCTGTCAGTCTGTTCTCAGAGCTAACTTTTTTTTATCCTTCATAATGCTCAAATTTGTAAATAAGTGTACTTAATTTAAATGTTGGTAAGATAATCCTTACACTTTTTTATTATAAATTATGTTTAGAAAATTCTAAATAAAGTGTAATGAAACATAGGTATGTACCCAAAAGATGTTGGTATCTATTACTTTAAAAACAGTAAGTTTAGACTGTTTAGGGCAAGAAGAATAGAAATCACGAGGATTTGTTAGAACTTATAAACCAAGCACAAACATATCGCTATATTAAAACAGATTTAAAATAGTAAGACTTAGCTTACTTCAAAAGCTTTAGGTGTAAAAAGGAGGATATCATAACAGTAAAGATTTAAAATGTTCCTGAAAACAGGAAGTTCTTTTAAATACTGTAAGTAAACATAACAACAGCAATGGCTATCACTCTTTTGATGATGAAATTTTCACTTTGGTTTTTCTCCCTGAGATTTCTAGCCAAAACAACACAATAAAAACAAAACAAGAAAATCTATGTCACAATATTCTCTAAGAACTATTGGATTAGAAGTCTCTAATTGTGTTTTTTGTTACTAGGGAAGAGGCAGAAGAAAAAAATTCCTTCTGAAGATACTGGCTTCAGAAATCTAGACTATACCAGTGTAAGAAAATTCTGGACCGTCTCAGACATTCCTGTATGTTCTAGTGAAATCCAGAATATAAGATCACTTTTCTAGAAAGTAGTATAAAATTCTCAGTTGATCCCAACCTTTACCTCCTACATTTCTACCAAAAAAAAAAAAAAATTATTCTGAGATAAAACATTTTATTATCATCCCAAATACAACCTAACTTCCCAAATGAGTAGTGGTTTATTTATTTCCTCCTGCCAAGCTATGTTACTTGAGCCATGAGTAGGATCTGATAGGACCTGAGTTTTATACATCTAGAGTAACAATGTTTTCAAAAATGCTCACCCTGAGATGTCACTTGGAGATTCCTACATCACAGAAGAATAATGAGATACTGGACCCTTTTGAGGACTGGTCTATCTACAGTGGTGACAAATAAAATATATCAAATTACTATATATATATGTATTATATATGTTATATATTTGAGTCAAAGCTGACTTGATTTTGAAACCAAACCTCTACCTGGTGAAAGCAAAAATCATAGTAGCTAAAGAAAATCATTCTCTTAGTTCACTCCCACAACAGCAGCATCAAGTTTGATTGCCATGATCTATTCAGAATTCAAAAGCTATCTGCTCTGAAATGAAGAAATAAATGTCAAAGTATACCCTGAAATGAGAAAACAGCGAGAATGTTATAGCTATGAACTTGGAAAGAAATGTGACTTGAGTATTACAAGGAACCTTTTTTCCTACCCCTGTTTCTATGCAGAGGGACCTGAATCAACATGACATAGTCTGCAGGAGTGTCTCTTTAGTTACTCTCCAGGAGTGAAAAGATGACCTGGTGAAACGCAGGAGCTCGAAGACTGGAACTTGAACCTGGGTTTGGATATTCAGGAAAAACCACCAAGAGGACCAGAGGGGTGAGAAATGCCGTTTCTTACTCACAAGGCAGGGAAGAAGCTTCGGTAGAGGCCTGTCAGAACTTCAGGGAGAAAAACCACTGACAGAGAGCAAGCAGAGTTTTTCATGCACACAAGCAGAGGGAGGGTTATCTCATTGGGGGAGTAGCTGCCTTCTCCGAGGGATGGGAGCAGGATGTGCTGCTTGGTTACAGGAGCAGATAACATACATGGGAGCAGCAGAAAACATCCTCAGGAGTAGGTACTACTGAAAGCTCTTTGTGTGCTGCTTTCCTTGGCTGCTGGCTGGGAAGCTATCAGTCTTCTGAGTATGTGGAAGAGCTATGTTCTGAGTTAACCCTGCACTCGGCTAATTGATGTTTCGAGGAGGAGGAGTAGGCTCAGCCCATTCTGATTTTCTCTTGCCATCTGCTATCTGAACACAATGATTCTCCAAAGAACTATTTATAGACTGGTGTATTCTACTCTGCTCTGCTCTTTCTAACAGCAGATTTCATAGGGAGGAGGTGTGTGATTGGTCAGCAGAGCCAGCCACTATGGATGGATTACTCTCTCCAACTCAAGATTGACATATCAACACCTAAAAACACATTCTCTAAGCTTCACTAGAAATAATACTTATTTTTTCTTTTATTGAAGTCTGTGTATAATCTTTCAATTCAGGTTTAGAACTCAGATAAGAAAGTAATGGATGTATTATTGATTCTCTAAAACTACAACATTCAATAACATGGTTCTTCAAAACCTTCATTTTCTCTGAATACACTCATTATGAAATGGCCCCTAAACTTTGGCATTTAAGGCAGAATCTAAGGATAAAAAACATATGATCATACAATAGATGCAGAAACAGCGTTCAACAAAATCCAACATCCATATATGATAAAAACACACAGCAAAGTGGAAATAGAGGGAACATACCTCAACATAATAAAGGCCATATATAACAAACCTACAGCTAACATCGTACTCAATGGGGAAAGGCTAAAAGTGTTTTCCTTAAGATTAGGAAGAAGACAAGGATGCCCACTTTCACCACTCCTCTTCAACATTGTATTGGAAGTCTTAGCTACAGAAATAAGACAAGAAAGAGAAATGAAAAGTATCTGAATTGGAAAGGAAGAAGTGAAACTTTTATCATGTTATTTGCTGATGACATGATATTAGATATAAAGAACTCTAAAGAGCCACCAAAAACCTGTTAGAACTGATCAATGAGTTCAGTAAAGTAGCAGGTTACAAAATTAACATTCAGAAGTCAGTGGCATTTTTATACACCAGTGATAAACTTTCTGAAAGAGAAATTAAGAAAACAATCTCATTTACAATTGCATTGAAAACAATAAAACACCTGAGAAGCAAATTAACCAAGGAGGTAAAAGACTTGTTCTCAGAAAATTATGTCATTGAAAAAAATAAATGGAGGAAGATACAAATAAATGGAAGCATATACACCATGCCCATGGGTGGGAAGAATCAACATCATTAAAATGGCCATACTACCCAAAGCAATCTATAGATTCAATGCAATTACTATCAACATACCAGTGGCATTTTTCAGAGAGCTAGAATAAATAATCCTAAAATTTATACAGAACTATAAGAAATCCTGAATAGCCATGGCAATCTTGAGAAAGAACAAAGTTGGAGGTATGACACCACTTAATATCAATATACTACAAGGCTAATGTAATCAAAACAGCATGGTACTGGCATAAAAACAGATACATTGATCAATGGAAAAGAATAGAGAGCCCAGAAATAAATTAATGCCTATAAGCTCACTTAATATATGACAAAGGACGCAGGAATACACAAAGGGGTAAAGACAGTCTCTTCAATAAATGGTGCCAGGAAAATTGCACGGATACATGCAAAAAAGAGAGAAGCTGGACCACTTTCTTACACCTTATACAAAAGACTCAAAATGGATTAAAGACTTAAATGTAAGACCTGAAACCATAAAACTTCTACAAGAAAACATAGGCAGTAAACTCACTGATATTGCTAACAGTACTTTCTTTTCAGATATATCTCCTTGGGCAAGGGAAACAAAAGAAGAAATAAATGGGACTTCATCAAACTAAAATGTTTTTGTACTGCAAAGGAAACCATCAGCAAAACAAAAAGACAACTGACTGATTGGGAGGAGATATTTGCTTATGATACATCTGATAAGCGGTTAATATCCAAAATATATTTAGAACTCATACAACTCAACAACAACAACAAACAATCCAATTTAAAAAATAGGCAGAAGACCTGAACAGATATTTTTTCAAAGAGGAAATACAAATGGCCAATAGACATATGAAAAGATGCTCAAGGTCACTATTCATCAAAGAAATGCAAATTAAAACCACAATAAGATATCACCTGTCAGAATGGTTATCATCAATAAATCAAAGAACAAGTACTGGTGAGGATATGGAGGATATGGAGAAAAGAGAACTCTCATACACTGTTGGTGGGATTGCAAATTGGTACAGCCACTATGGAAAAAATCTGGAGGGTTCTCAAAAAATTAAAAGTGGATAAACCCTTTGACCTGGCAATTGTACTTCTGGGTTTTATCCAAAGAAAACCAAAACAATAATTCTTAAAGATCTATGCACACCTAAATCATGGCAGCACTATTTACAATAGCCAAGATATGGAAGCAACCTAAATGCCCATCAACAGACAATTAGATAAAGAAGTTATGGTTCATATATACAATGGAATATTACTCAGCCTCCGTCTGACAGAGAAAGAGAAATACCATTTGATTTCACTTATATGTGGAACCAAGGGAACAAAAAGAACAAACTAATCAAAAATAGACTCACAAATATAGAGGACAATCTGGGGACAGCCAGCAGGGAGGGGAGTGTGGGAGAGGCTGGGAGAAAGCAGCCAAGGGTTAAAGAAGTACAAATTAGTAGCTGATAGATGGTCACAGGGATAGGGAGCACAGCATGGGGAATGCAGTCAGCAGTAACGCAATGGCTAGGTGGAGAGCCAGAGGAGAGAAGGAATAATTAGGGAGATCATTTTATAAACTATATAAATGTTTAACCAATGTACTGTATACTTAAAACATAAATATATAAATAAAATAATAAAATAAAATAATAAAATAAAATAAAAAAGAATCTAAGGAAAAGCAGCTAGATTTTGAGAGGGCCTCTGGCAAGTCAGTGTGTAGATTTAGTTGTATGTATCCTTGTTGGCATGCTTGGCACACAAGCCATTGGCTCTTCCCCAACACACACACACACACACACACATACACATACACACATGCACGCATGCACGCACACTCCACATCTCTCACAAATCCACATTCTCACAAATTCAATTTACCATTGCTCTAGTCACAACACTTTGGCAAACCTTCGACATCTGCTAATCCTTTATTTACTAAAAGATTTTATAAATTCTGAGAATTCTAGAGTTGTAATTAAATTTCACTTTTCTAAAGTGTCTGCCGCATAACAGTAAGTGATCAGAGTCCCTGAAGAATTTAGACAAAGAAATCATATGACCAGATTTGCATGTTAGAGAGGTCCAGAATACTAAGTACATAAGATGAGATAAAGTTGAGCAGGAAAAAGGCAGAGACATCCTAAAGGAATATCTGTAAAAAGTCATGAAGCATTAAATTGTGTCAATAAGGTCAAAATGTTCATAAGTGAAATTGACCATAATTGCTATTACTAAGAGCATTCAAGGGGATGCGACGTTGGTTTGGATGAATGTTGGGTTTTTTATCTGTTTTCTGTGGCTGTTTGGACATAAGGTGATGAATTGTGTTTGGTCCTACTGAGATGTCTGTTGTTGGCCCAGCTGTAAATATCTAATAGGTAGTTGTACATATGAATTCAGAATTCAGGAACAGTGCTAGAGAAGGCGATTCAGAACTGGTTGTCATTTGCATGTGGGTATTTGGAGAAAATAATGGATTGGAAAAGAGAGTGTGTAGAATTGAAACTGGAGGGTAGGGAGAGAATTCTTGGGGACAGGAATATTTACAAAGAGTAAATTGGAGAATCTGTTGTTTTGGTTTGGTTTGAAATGAGAGCAGAAAAGAGAGACCGGTTGAGAAAACAATGAATGGTAGAGAAAATCTAGGAGATATTTTGTCATAGGAAACAATGAGAGGAACAATGAATATCACAAAGGAGAAGAGTGGTCTTCATCAAGTGCAGTAAATAGATTGTAGAACTTGAGGAATTAATTCAAGGTGAGAAAACAAGGAAATAGGGAGGGACTCGAACCTATGCAGAAATGAGTCTGAAAAGGAAAGTAAAAAGCCGATGGACTAGAGAGAGGAATTCACGATTAAATGGGGACCTTTTTTTTTTTTCAAGATAAGAATGTCCATAAAATGTTTAAGAGGAGTCATTTAAAAATTAAAAACAAACAAAGCGCTTTAAGACAGAGGATTGTTGGATATATACAGATGATGTCAAATAATAGGGTAAGAGCTGTATGATATAAAGCAAAAGTAGAAAGACTATTTTTGTCAAAAGAGGCTATGCCTCTTCCTCTGATAGTATTAGAAAGAAGTGAGTAGAGATGGGTCTGTTGATAACAAATGATAGAAATGAAGGATTAAACTGGAGATGAAGGATTCAAAAGTTTGAGGGCATGCAGTTCCTCTGATCCTGTATTTCCTCTGGATTTGCAATAAGCTTCATCTCTAGTTGACTGGGAGGTGCTAGGAGGCCTAAGTGACACAGACTCAGAACAGTCATTGACAGGAATGAGACATAGCCGACCAGCTACATGGGACAGGATTTCTGAGCCACAGCAGGACCACCTGTGGCATTGGTTACCAGAAGCATCTAGCATAGTGTAGTGTGGCACCTGGATCAGTAGCATCAGGAGTAACTGGAAACTAATTTGAGATGCAAATTCTCAGACCCCACCGCTGACTTATGGAATCAAAAAATTTGGCAAGTGAGGCCACAATTTTTTATCAAGCCTTCTAACTAATTCTGAGGCCCTAAAGTTGGAGAACCGCTGCCTTAAGGCTTTATACCATACTGGCAGTAGAAAACAACCATTCTTCCCTTCCTCACTCCCATATGTGCTTTAGAATTTACTTTTTCATGTTATTCCAAAATCTTTGAGAAAGAAAACAATCTTTGTGAGGATTTTCCTAAAGGATATACAGAACATGTGCTTTACTGGATATTATAAAATTCACCTCTGAATCACAATCCCTAGAATCTTTACTTTTACTACATCATACTATCTATTCTTAGAACTGCTTTCACTAATTTTGTCTGTACATGCTCTCAGCATATATTTATAAAGATGATCATAAAAATCAAGAGCTGGCTGTACGAAGAGTATTAAGATGTTCTTCATATAATAGTAAGTCTTTTTCTAGGATCGAAGAGCTAGATTTCTCATCTCATTTTTGGAAATTCTCCACTTTTGTATTTTGTTTGTGTTTTACTTAATAGACTGTAAAAGGAATGAGAAAGACATGATCGAGGGTCCATGTTTCCCCTAGCCTTCTATATTTGCCCCTTTATTTTACTAAATTGCTATCTACTTTCCCTACCCCGTGAACATTGAGTAGCTGATAAAACGTAAGGCTTGCAAAAAAAACAATACTGTTTTGATGGTTTTCAGCATTCTACCAACCCAAGCAAGCAAGAAACATGAGCACAGGACTGATTCCTGACCCTTAAGTTTTTGTTAAAGTTGAATACTGCTGTCTGAACTGACACTGCAAGGATACATACTCATTTTTTCCCAGACTAGAAAAAGACCATCATCTTTCTTCAATTGAGGACCATGTAGTTTTCAAATGTTCCCTGAGGCTTGTCAACTGAATAAAGTCTTTAACCTCTATTTGAGTCGCCTAAATCATTTTCTTTTGACAGATCACTGTTAAATTTGTAACTGATTATGTCACCCCCGCCAATCCATTAGTTGTTAAGATGCTAGGGAGGAGAAAACTAGAAAGTCAAAATTGCAGCTTAACAATTTTAGTGTTTGCTATGTTAATGAAACTCTTTGTGCCTCATTAATTTTCCATGCTTTTTTTTCTTTTGGACTAATTTTCATTGCTAATATTTGGTTACGTGTTGCTTGCAATATTGCATATATTGTTACGAGGTTCTCAAACTATTTAGACCCAAATAAGCTTAGAAAAAGGTAAAAAAAAATCACTTATTATTGTTTACCTTTCCTCAATTCTATTCAGAAAATTCTATTGTTTAATTTTATTATTTTAATCCAGTAATCAGGTAGAACACTGCCTCTTCTCCCCATATATTAGTACCATTCTATTGTGGAGCTGACCAGTTTGCATAAAGGTAAATTTATTCATGTTCTTGTTTTGAATCTGCAATATATATGCTTCTTAGAATCATCACCAGATATAAGTAGGGAAACTAGACTTCATGAGAAGAGCTTATTATTACATAGTTCTATTTTGCATTTTCCTTTTATAATCAAGATTAATGACCATTCTGGGCTTTTACACTGTTAGCATTATTTTTATCAATAATGACAAACTTGTTCTTATAGCAGCCAACAGCATATGCTTTTGATTTACTGTTTAAAACATTCGCACCCCTTCAATATTTCTTCTCCTGAATATATTCTGATTCCAAAAAAAAGAATTTTACTAATGTACTTATTCTTGTCCTACTTTCATGTTATGTAGGTGCATTCAATAAGAGAGCCAAAAAATAGAAAACTCTTACCAGAAAACAATACAAAACAAAAACAGAAATTACAATCTCTGTGATATATTTTGCCAAACATATGTCTATGTCATCTCTCTCTATTAGCTATTTTACATTTATAGCTATACTTATACATAGTATACATGTACATATATAATAGTACTTGTATCAAAAACACATAGCCAGTTATACTCTTTCCACTCTTTCCATGTGTGATAAACTTACTGCAATTTCCAAAACAATAACCACCACTATGAATATAGATTACAATCATCTTTGGGTTTCTGACTTTCTCTTTAACAAAAACAAACATACTGGAATGTCACTAAAAGCCGTATCAGTCACCATGGCATATTTATCTAAAAGTAGTTGAGTATAATATCTGAATATCATGGAAATTAACTCTTCATATCTCATAATACTGATATTTTCAAAACACATAGTCTTGTAAGAACAAAACAAAGTTAAACCCTTTCATCTTTAAATGACATCAAATGCATATAAAAAGAAAATAAAGAAAACATAAGCAAAATAAACAGAAATAGATGTTTGTAAAATTGTTTCCAAATAATACTGTATAGCTCTTATTGCATAACCTTGTTGCCTTTGAAAGTCTCAAGTATTATGTTTTAGATTAATAACTATGTCATTCAAAAGCTGACAGTTTTTTATGCTGTCATAGTTACTTCTTAATTGTAAATTCTTATTTGAAAAAATTTCCAGGTCTTATATTTTCTTTCTTTCTCTATTTATTTTTTTGTAGGCATGCCGTCACATTTTCTTCTTTGTTATTGTTCATTTGATTTAATCCAAGATTTTAAGTGTCGTTTTATGACCATACTACTAATGATTCAATGCTCTGGTTTTCAACTCCAGGTAGATTCCTGTCCTTTGCCACTCTCCCATCCCTACAGCAAATCCTATATCTGTTATCATTAAAAAGGCTCTCCTTGGTATTTATGAACAGCTTCTTTGGGACCTTTATGACATGCCACTGGACAGAGTATTCAAAAGAACCGTAAAAACTACATGGTCAATAGTGCATTAAGCAGCTTTTATTACTACAAACATTCCAAAGTTTAAGGTAAAAAAGAGTTTTAGAGAACATCTATCTAATCCCTATATTTAATGATGAGAAAGCATGCAGAATCTGTACTTCAATTTTCTTATCTATGCAATTGTAATAATTAATAACAATAATAATAATAAATCCCAACGTGGGTTATAGTAGGGTTTAAATGAGTTAGAACTTTCACTGTAAGTAGAAGAGTGCATGGCCCATGTAAATATTCAAAAAAATTTGTCTTATTGTGACTTGAGTATCCCTCACTAAGAATTATTGAGTATTTTAATGCTAATTGAATGTACTCAAGTAGAATGTCCCTTAAAGTAAGTTTTTGGTAAGTGGTTAAATTAAGTTAATTTTTCATTTGGTAAATAGGCTTTTCTTTCCCCCTAAAATTTTATTTTTTTAACTACCCATTTATTTTTTTTTCCATACTATATATACATATATATTTTTTAACATTTTATTTTTTATTTTATTTAGATTGGCTTTAAAAATTAGATTTTTTGCAAATTGCTTTGTTTCTCGTTTCTCAGATATTTCCTAGTTTTGAGTAGATACTTAAGTAATTTTTGAACAATAAAAAAAGCAACCACTTTAGAGATTATTTTGTCCTATTCTAGCATACATGATCTTTAATTCTCAGAGCAATGTTGTAAAGAATTTATTATTACTATTCCCATTTTATATTTAAAAACATTTACATGAAGAGTAAGGAAATTTTTCAGACTTGAGCATGCTTTCTTCTACCTAACTGTGCCTTGCAATTTAACATATGATTACACAGTAATGCATTTATTTTTAAGGCCATTTTACTATGAACTTTAATTTTTACCTCCCTTTCATATGTTAAAAAAACTAAGTTTTCTTACTGGTATCACAATTTTGATACAAAATTCGGTAGACAAGAATACAATTGTTTTCTCTACCACAGCCAGAGACTATTAATTTTACTACAATTATCTTTAAAATAATTATATGTGCTTTTCTTCTTTTTTTAAAAAAATAAAGGGCAGCCCATCTATGATACCTAACACATAAAGTGCATTATTTTATTTTAGATGGACAATGGTGAGAATAATTTGTGGCTGAGAAAGTGAAAGTAGAATTTTAGAGTCAACTGTTCTACTAATGTAATTTTGATAATAGTACTAGTCGCTCTGAGTTTTAAATACATATGAAATCATCAAGGACGATGACAGCAGTTTCTCTGTGGACCTGACACTCTGCTATCACACATGTTCTTTCACTTTATGATAAATAAATGAGTTGAGAGCATTGGAAAAAGAGTTATGGCGAAATGAGCTTCTAGAAGTGATTTGAGAGAAGAATATCAGGACACAGACAAGAGCTGGCTGTGGTTTTACAGAACTGTTGTCTGCTGTGCGGAGCATCGTGGAACAGCTTCTCTCTCATACCACGGATTTGTCTCTCTCTCTTCTCCAATCGTCTGCCGCTCTTGTTGCCATCTCCTTTCAGCTTCCTATTGTCGCTGTCATCAAAGAACCTTTCTGAGAGCCACCTGGTTTTGCAGAGAGAGTATGGATTTTGAAATGAGGCATTCCTGGGTTCAAATTGGAGTTGACACTTTCTAGCTACATGATTTCTTCTGAGCCTCTTTTTCCTTCTCTACAAACTGGTAAAAATAATTGGAGGATAGGGGGGATGAACAGAGGCACATATTATAGAAAGCCTACACATTGTAAAGCCTCAAAAATGCTAGTTTATCACCATGTCTCCCCCCTGTTAAGGAGCTCTTTTTGCTCGAACTCATAATCTACCCTGTCTATTCCGAGTCAGACAATTTCTGAAACCCAGCAATTTAGAATTAAAGGTGGGCAATGGGAGCAATTAAAATAGTAAGAGCTCCATAGTAACATCAAATAGATATAAACATCGATGATGTTTATAAGATAATTATGGGACGAGGTTGTCCCTGAAATCTCAAATATAAGTCACATTATCAAATTAACTTCAATGATTTTCTCTTCAACAATACCATTTATTTTACGCATATCGCATTAGCCTTTACGTTTAGATATAAACTCTTCAGAAATAAGAATTCCATCTCGCTCTGTTTTTCAAAGATGAAGCAAGACTTATTTTCTTAATTTTATGTCATTGATTTATTCTAATAAACAGACAACCATTATTTCAAAACAGTTCGCAAGCACCGATTTTTGGTAATCAAGGAATCCTAATATCTAGGAGAAAAAAATATTAATCTTACCATAAATGTACAAGTTTTTATACCCAAGGCCATTACTTTCCAGTGTTCTTCAGTGTTAGATGGTATGGATTTATAAATGAGAGGCAAAGAGAATACACAACAGCCCACAGAGAGCTTAGGACCCCGTAACATTCTTCTTCCCAGCCTCTTCATAGAGTCAAGATTAAAATATTTCCATTAAGACTGAATAATAAGTAGCAGAACCAAGGTAGACTGGCAACCCTTTCAGGTAATATGATCATCTTAACAACACAAAGTTAATTTTCAATGTAAACATTTCAACATGAGTAGTAAATTGTATTTACACTGACTCTGAGACAGATGTCATAATTCGTCAATTCGTGCCTATATTATTAGCATGCAATTAAAAACTCCCACAGTGTTTCTTCACCCTGTAATACCATCAGCAGCCTGAAGCAACTCTATTAATGAGATCTAAATCAGAGCCTAAATTAGAGTACTGAATGGGATATGATGTAAAATTTTGTGATTGGTGAGTCACAATGGTTGTTGAGAAGAGGTTTTTCTTTTTTTTTAAATTAGCCCACATTTAGTCAAAATCCAGCTAATGCCACTAAATCCTGCTTGTTGCGATAGACCAAGCTTTGTTCCAAAATATAAAGGATGTGGGGTCTTGTCTAAGTCCCATCATTCATGAAGCTGAAACTTTTTAATAGACCGAAGTACCACAAGGCTCACTACAAGCATATAAGAAAACTTACTGTTTTTTAAAGGATTACATAGACTTTGTTTCTATAGTTAAGTGGTAAATCTTTACAATAAGTCTACACCAGGAATTTAGTCTAGAGTGGCAGGAAACATTAAGTACAAATATTAGACTTATGCCTGCTGCAACTTGAGAGTCTGAGAGAAATCTGTTCATAAAACTGATCACCTGGAGGTGCTTTAGAGATGCAAGGACTAAATGTCTGGTGTCTAATATGTCAGGACCTAGAAAATATATGAACAGTCAAATCTTAATAAATCCACAATTCTCAAGCTCATCAACCAGGGATCAGTACTTATGGGAAGTGATTTTGAGTGATAAACTACAATGCCATCAGGGGTTCAACATGAGCATATGTTAGACCTCTTGAAAGAGTCAGTATTAATTCCAAAGCTTAGCATAAACTTAATTATTAAAATATTTACATTTTTATATAAAATGTTATCTATGTTGCCGTTTTCCCTGAATTCTATAAGCATAACTTAGTAATATAACTTATTCAAACAAGAATACTATAAAAAGTGAAAGAGACAATATTAACAATGAAGCACGTCAATGGGACATACCATCTTACCCTAATTATAACTCTTCTATCAAATTTAATTTAGTTGGCATGCCTTCATTACCAAGTGAACTGTAGGGTTATTGAAAGAAGACACCATATATCCATATATTTATATATTCATATATATATGTATATATATCTCCTTGCAACTTCTATGTGCTTTGAACGTAGAGGTGCTGAATAAACATTTTAAATAAATTAATAGATGACCTAGTTAATTAATTAATGCCTGAGGATTCAAAAAAGGGGGAGAAATCTCAAATTTATCAACAGCAATAGTATCTAAAAACTAAAACTGGAATAGATTTGAAAAGAGTTAAGTATATTAATTCTCATCACTTTTTTCCTACCTTTTATTAGAGGACATATCCAGTGAAACAAATCAGGTAAAAGTAATATAAGGCATCAAGATTAACAATGAAGAAAATCTGACTCTTTTCTTAGGTGATTCATTCATACTGTGGACCTTGAGAAGAAGGATACATGATATGAACCCTGAGAAGAAATTTATCCTCTAAGATGGATTCTCCATGGTCATCTGAGGGCCCAGATTTTATAAATAGTGAGCAGTCTACTTGTCCCTTGCTGACAGGGTCCCCTGACGTACTCTGTATACGGGGAAGAATCCGAGACTAAACTGGTTGCTTCCCCCACAAAAATCAATAAGGATATAGTTGAACTGAACAGCGTCACCGGTCAAATGGACCTCACTGATATTTATGGAAAGCTTCATTCAACAGCAGCAGAATACTCACACATTCTTCTCAAGCTCACAGAGAACACTCACCAAGACAGATCACACTGTGAACCACAAAATACACCTGAACAAATCGAAAAGAATAAGTATCATACAAAACATGCTCTCAGATCACAATGGAGCTATCCTAGAAATCCATAACAGGATGATAGTTGGAAAATCCCAAATATTTGGAGATTAAGTAACACGTTTATAAATGACATATGGGTCAAAGAAGAAGTCTCAAGTGAAATTAAAACGATTTTGAAAGAATAATAAAAATACATCATCAAAACTTATGGGATGTAGCAAAAGCAGTACATACTTACAGAAAAACTGATAGCATTGAATCCAGGTATTGTATAAAAAAGAGACATCTAAAATCAATTATATAAGCTTTCATCTTAGGAACCTAGAAGATAAAGAAGAGCAACATAAGACTAAAACAAGCGAAAAATAAATAAATAACAAAAAATGAGAGCAAAAATGCGCATAATTGAAAGCAGAAAAATCATTTTAAAAATCAACAGAACCAAATGCTGGCTCTTTGAAAAGATCAATAAAATCAACATCTCGGCAGGCTAATCAAGAAAAAATAGAGAGAAGGTACAAATTACTAATACCAGTAATGAAAGAGGGGTTGTCACTACTGATCCCATGGACGGTAAAAGGATAATAAAGGAATACTATGGAGAGCTCTATATTCACCAATTCAATGACTTAAATGAAATGGACCAATTCCTTGATAGACACAATCTACCAAAACTTAAACTGTGGAAAAAGGTAACTTGAATGTGCCTATATCTATCTGACACAGAATCGAAAATTAATAAACTGCTGAAAAAAAGCACCGAGCTCAGAATGATTTCTTTGTGAATTCTACCAAATATTTAATAAAAAATAATATCAAATCTTTACAATCTCTTATAAAAAAAAACAGAAGTAGAAGAAACACTTCCTTACTCATACTATGAGGCCAGTATTACTGTCATAGCAAAACACGATAAAAACAATACAGGAAGGGAAATTACAGACCAATTATGTTCTATCAACATAGATGCAATAGTCCTCAAAAAATATTGGCAAATTAAACCCAACCATGTATAAAAATAGTTATTCGCCATGACCAAATGAGATCTATTCCAGGTATGTAAGGCAGGTTCAACATTCATTCATTCATTCATTCATTTATATTTTTTAGGGGAGGCAACCCTTGGTGGACCTCACAGATTGCAAGGACCTTGTCAGCTTACAATCCCTACAGCACCTGGTCTTCCAAGGTGGTCTCCCATCCAAGTACTAACCAGGTCCGACCCTGCTTAGCTTTTGAGATCAGACGGGATTGGGCTTTTTCAGGGTAGCATGGCCGTAGACAAGGTTGGTTCAACATCCAAAAGCCACGTGATCCAGCAATTGCACTTCTGGGTATGTCCCAGTTGAGTGGAAGCTTATGTCAAAACTGGAAGCAATCAAGATGTTTTTCAAGAGGTGAATGAATGAAAAAACAGTGGCGTATCCATACAATGGAATATTATTCACAGATAAAAATACATGAGCTATTCAACCATGAAAACACATAGATCAGTTTTAAGTCATATTCCAAAGTGAACACAGCTTGTTTGGATGCATACTGTATGAAACCAACTATATGACCTCCTGGAAAAGGCAAAACTATGGAGACATGAAGAATATCATCGGTTGTCAGGAATTTGGGGAGAGAAGGTAGAGATTTTTAAGGGTGGTGAAACTCCCTTTTTTATCCCCATATAAGATAACATTCATAGGAATTGGGATTTAGATACCTTTTGGAAGGCTTTTTTTTTTTTTTCATATTTTTAGTCAAATTTTGTTTTTGGAAAGGCAACAGATCAACCTTATAATTAATTGTATTTCAATCTAATCTAAATATGTGCTCAACAATGGAGCCTATCTGAGTATGAAGTAAAAAAGTTTTTTTAAAAACATCTGCAAATAGATCATCTAGAAATACCAAAATAATAAATCACTTTTCCAAGCCATTGTTGAGTGGAATCGTAAACTAAAACTGAATATTCCTTGTTCTGAAAATGAGTGTAGTACATTAGTATGAATCCTGGGAATTAAGCAAAATCAGATGAATCGAGTTAAGAAGTTAAAGACGTAGCAAGAAATGTGTGTATATACCTGTGAGTGGGGTGGGTGGAGTGAAAATCTATAAGCCAGTTGACCTACGAGCAGCTGATATCTAACTTGTTCATTTGAGACCAGACATTACGGCAAATCTATCTTTTTTTCAGAAGGCAGTCCATAAACCACATACTTTTTTTTTCAATGTAGAAAGAAATTAACTATGTATAAAGAGCTATTTTTCTTCAGCTCAATTTCAGTACCCAAAAGATTAAAAAAGCATCTGTAATTATCACAAATGAAAACAATATGAATGGCATTGGAATCACTTTTTTCCCATTGAGGTTTATAAATTCTATATAGAAATTTGATACTATGACAAATGATATTTTTATAGTTCTGACTGAATGTTTTTTAAACTCTTTTAAAATATTTTTTAAGTTGTAAAAATGTATTTTTCGTGATACTGATTTGGGTTCCTGTTCTTTTTCATCATTTAGGACACTGGCTACCAGTTCTAATCAGGAGGGAAAAAAAAACCTCTCGGAAATCTTTTCATTTTAACAGCACGTTCAGCAGAAATAACTGATGTGCAAGCAAACCATAAAAGGTACAGCTCTCCCAAAAAGACATTTGTTAATTGTCTCACTGTCAACATTCTTCACAGTGATTCTTGATGAATAACTCTTTCGATCTTGTGAGCATTAGTGTGCAGTCTCACTAGCATATAGTTTCACATCCTTGGGTAGGAAGGTTAGCACACAGCTAGAGAAAAGATGGAAGAGTTTAAGTTTTAATTCTTGAAAAACCTCACATCCTTCTAACCAGGCAAGCACTTTTTTTTCTTTGGCAACTTGAAACTGTGACAGAAATGTATGCTAAAGTAGCCTAGCCTACCTTCATTTATTTATTTAGTTAATTTGCTTTCAAAACATTTCTGGAAGAGGGACATTTCAAAGGAGCCGCTGCTGGACAGGCTTCCATTGCAGTGTCTAGCACCAGGCACCTGGCTCTTCTGTTCCGGGACTTTATCCAGGTACTGGTGACGGTTCACTTGCTACCAGGTTCGTTTTACTGGGCTATGCTCCCAAAGTTGGTTGCCTTTTATGTGGTGGATTTGAGCATTGTCATCAAGCCATTAAGTATGGGAACATCCAACCAAAAGTATTCTGTTCTAATTTCGTTATTGGCGGTAGTAAAGAAGACCTGATTACATCCCATAAGCATGATGGCTAAAAGTTCCATACTTTTCTTTCTCTTTTATAGTTATGTTATCCTGATATTAATTTTTTTTTCCATATTTCGTGTCTCTCTCAAAAAGAAATAGGGATGCAGAACTTGAGAATCAGGGTAAATATTCTCTAGGTACCAAGAGAAAGGTTTGCACTGCAGTTTGTGTCTTAGACAGTGTCTTGTTGAGATATCTCCATAATCTACTTTTGTAACACCTAGGGAAATGACACAGAAGAAATTCTAGACACCTGTCAACTTTCTTTCACTCCACTCCTCTTTGGGGAATAGGATATCAGCAAGAATCAAGCTTCCAGTTGAATACATAATCGGTCATTTAATAGCCTGCCACGCACTCAAGGATCCTTGATAATCACTTTAATAATAAGACACCACTGTTCTATCATGTTCGATCTTGATTCAGGGAGGCTCCGCCCATCCCACTGTACACTCACACCATGAAGATGGTCGCTTGCCTTTTAGACGCAATAGCTCCTTTTTAATTTAGCTATGATCAAGGCAGAACGTTATTCCATTTGGATCGCATGAACTAGGACTTTTAATTTTTCATGTGACTCTCTAGAGTTCTCTCCAAAAAGTCTGTTGTCGACATCAGTCACCAGAACAATTTCTTCTAGTATGTGCCTTAGTGATCGATTAATGACACTATGGACAGAGCGGTTTGGAGAAGCGCGCTCCGAGCCTCTTCACGAGAAGCAATCACCAACCTTACTGTAGGAAGATTATCTGGATACAACTTTGTTTGACATCGTCCCCAGCAGGAAGTCCTCTCTCCTTTCTTCACTTTTGTTCTGGTCACTGAAGTAAAGCAGCATGAGCAGATCCGAAAATCAAGGAGGTGGCTGGGTCTACCTTGCAATAGGCAAATATGTTCACGACATTTTAATTTAAATGTAAAATTTGTATATTTATATATACACATATATGCAAACGTATATAAAGAAGCATGAAAAAATATAGAAATAAACCAATATCATCACTGAAAGTTCTTTCACTTGCACCAGAAATCACCCTCACAACCTAGATTTGCTTGCAGTGGCAGAAGTCAACGCTCCTGGGGCGCCATCGGCTACTGCTGGAGGCTCCCCCTGCGGGCAGGTGGTCAGGCCTGGCCTGAGTCCCACCTCCTCTGAGCTTGCCCAACTTCTGCTCCCTACAGAGGCCTGGGAACGGTTCTCAAAGTGGCAATGGTGGCCTGTGTGACTGCACAGCAAAGCTACTGAACTGTCTCTTTTTCAGGCTACCATGGTAATTATATGGAGGGCAGCATTTTGCTATATTCGAGTCTATGAATCTGAAGCATTCACGCTAACTACTGTTCAGTGTGCTGTATCTTCTGATTTTAACTAAACTCAGTGAGAAAACTTGCTTTCAATTGTATGACTGTATTTTTTGCTTGATTGTTTTGTTTCATCTAAAACCACATTCTGCTCACTAATTTTACCCCAGCTTGGACCCGATAAGGCAGTCCTCAGACCCAGGTGCTGAGCACTGCACCACTTCGAAAGGCATTGGTCGGTATAGTCTTTCCTACTAGTTTTTTCATAATACTTGTCACAAAGTGTGGCATGCACAGCACGGTCAAATATATATGATTTTATATCCCATCGCCTTTCAGACTATTCATCATTCTACCTTCTTCTATTAATGTGAATATTTGTGTATTTATCTATCATGAAATATGTAAAGTATTTCCATAGAGTTTAAAGGAAAATATTTAGCCAAATTACTGGTGTCGTAGTAATTTTATGAATGTATATATATTTGGATATATATGTGTGTATGATATATATTATATATAGCATATATGTCATATAAAATATATAATATATAAAAAGACATAATAAAATAAATATGTAATATAATATTTTAGATACACATTGAAGTAAATATCTGTAAGAATGTTTTCCTAAGATTAAAATGTGGCTTATACCTTGCCAGTTATGAAAAAAGAATGATGGATAAATAAAAGCTGATAATATTTTACGACCAATAAGACACCCCCCTTCCAGATTTATAGATAGAATAAAAAATACAATATTGGGAATGAAAAAGGGCATAGGAAATATTAAAATAATTACAAGTGACTGCTACATGCCAATCAGGGCAAAATATTTAAAAATCTAGACATATATAGGTTAAAAAAATGAACATCCCTCAATTTGTAAAGATGGAAAAATTGGAAAATTAGTTGAAAAGCATCATTAGAAAGGATACCAATAACAGACGGATTTATGCCAGCATGAGTTATATCATAGTAACATGAGTTTTTTCCTAAAACTGGTTAATAACAATGTTATTGAAATCATTCCAAATGATAGAAAAACAATAAAAATATCTCCCAGTTTTTTTTTTGTTTTTTTTTTAAAGTCTGCAATCTGACAGTGTAGCAAAAGAATGATACAATTTGACCAAACCGGTTTTCTTTCAGGCATGCAGTGACTCAGTACCAGAATATACATCCACATAATTTATTACATCAAAAAATTCACAGAGAACCAAATGAGCAAATCAAGAGATTTCAAAAAGGCATGATAAAATTAGTAGCTGGTCCTAATTTATATAAATCTAAGAAAAATAACAAGTGAAAATTTGTTAACACAGTAAAGGCTAGATGACCAAACACAACAGGAAAGATTATTATCAATAATGAACAACTGAAACATTTCCATTGAAATTGTAAATAGGAGGTGATGCCTATGTCACCAATAATATTATTTCTTGGGTAAAAGTATTCATGAGTATACACTGATATTTCTAATCCAAACCGAGACTGTAGGGTGATTTATCAGCATTTCCACCTTACATCTGTGTCTCCTTTTCTTCACCCTGACATCCCTGGTTGTCATGTACACTGGAAATGACAGAATTATTATATAATTGCTCATCTGCTTTATCCTACATTGCACAGAAATGATTTTCAGAATAATATGCTACTACCAACAATGTAGTGATTGAAATGTTTAAAATTTTTTTTCTATGTGCTCTTCCTATTTGCTTCCAATTTTTTAAGTAAACTTTTACTTTGAAATACTTTTATGTTTTCAGGAAAATTACAAAGTTAGTGCAGAGAAACCCTGTACAACTCTCTGTTTCTCCTATTATTAACATCTTACATAACCGTAATACACTTATAAAAACTAAGAAACCACATTAGTATATTACTACTAACTAAACTCCAGCCTTTATTTAGATTTGACCGTTTTTATTTTCTAGTAAGTTTCTTTTTCTATTCCTGGATCTAATCCAGGATACCATATTACCTTTGGTTGTCATGTCTGTTCAGTCTCTTCTTGTCTGTGCTGGTTTCTCAGTTTTTGTTTCTTCATGGTCTTGACAGGTTTGAGGAGCACTAGTTAAATATTTTGTAGAATGTCCCTCAGTTTGGATATGTTCTATGTTTTCTCATAATCAGTCTGGATTATAGACTTTGGAAGGAAGAGTACAGAGGCGAATGTCATCATATCCATGGATACAATGCTATCATCATAACTCATAACTGATGATGTTAACCTTATTTATTTGGCCAAAGTAGTTTTTGTCGGATGGCTCCACTGTAATATTACTTTTTCCTTCATCTTTCCATACTCTATCCTTTGAAAGAAGTCATTAAATAGAGATAGCCACACTCAAGGAACAGAGAGAATTAAACTCTACCTCCTTCAGGGCAAGATCTACATAAATTATTTGGAATTCTTCTGAGGAAGGTTTGTCTCTTCTTTCCCATTTGTTTATTTATTCAATTATTGTCTTGTATCATTAGAGATGCATGTTATATTTGTTCTATATTTGGGGTTATAAGCTAGTACTATGTTATTGATTTTGGCACTCAAATTTTTCCAGCTTTGGTCTTTGGCAGCTCTTTCAAGTTGGCTCTTGAGTCCATTTGACATACCTCTATATCCTTTTTATTGTTAAGCACTTATTTCTGGCACTACAAGAAGCTCCAGGCTCATCTTGTATTTATCCTGCCCCAGTCCAGGAATAATCCATTTATTTAAGGAACCCCGGTTTCTATTATTTGTTAACGATATTTAGAAATAAATGAGGATATTAAAACAACTCATTGCTATTTTTTAAAAACAGTTGTACTATAGCTACATTTCGAAGCATGTAAACATTGCATGCTGTACTCCCTCGGAGTCCTCACTTGTTCTTAGTTTCACGTGTAAATATGTATTTAATAATCCATTTTTATGTTGATGTCTCTCCTGTATTTGGCTTTTTTATGCTTTCTCAGTGCTATTTGATGTTTTTACATTAACATTCTAAAGGAAGAATTCATGAGGATGATATATCTTGAGTTCTTGGAAATTGAGGTAGTTTTTCTTCAGCCCACCTATTTGAAATTCATTTCAACTGGATATAAAATTAATATATATATGTACACATATATGTGTGTATATATGTATTTCCCTTTTATCCTAAAAATTACTATAAAATAACTGAAGACAATTTGATTCTTTCTCTTATAAGTTATTTGATCTTTGTCCTTTACGTACAAAGCATTCTTATTTTTTTCTTTGCAGGCTAATAATTTTACTAAACTATGTTTCAGTGTTGGTCATTCTGGTTTGATTCTCCCTTGGTATTTTCATATATCTTATCAACATCTAGTTTCAAATCTTTCATTTTTAATTTCAGGGACATCTTGAATTACAGCTTTTTGTAATTGTTCCATTCCCTTGCTCTAAGTTTTCTTCTATGGGAAATTTTATCATATTTATGTTCAATGTTTTTTCCTTGCGTTTATTATTTGTTGGTTTTACAAATTAATTTTATTCCTAATATCTCCTTCACATTCACTTTTTTACACTTACATACTATAAATTTCATGATATTTTGTGTGCAATCCTATGTATTTTGACAGATGCATCCTATCATGTTAATTCTTCCACAAGGAAAGCATAGAACAGTTTCATCGCCCCAAACATTTCCTCCCGTTTCCCCTGGCTCCTGGCAGCTAGTGATCTGTTTTCTATCTCTGTGAGTTTACTTTTTCTAGATTATCATATAAATGGAATTATGTAGTATGTAGCCATTAAATTCCTTTTTATTTTAATCTTTTTCCTAATTTTCAGGCTCTATTTCCCTTATGATATTATCTGCACTCTTCATTCTTCCTGTGTCCATTCTGGTCTAGTCTTCTTTTCTGTAATAGCGTTTTGTTTTCTGAATTATTTCTTGGGTGTTATTAATGAATTTCCAAGTTTCATAATTCCTTCACATTGTAGATCACTGTCATAATTACTTTAGATAATTCTAAAACATTTGGTTATAGTTTTCTCTTCCTCGTGGGCCAATTTATCTGTTATGCTTTCATTGCCTATAGAGAGGTTATTCTGCTTTTTATTATGCCTGCTCTTATGTTAATTCTGAGTGACATTAAGTTCAGTTATTTTCTGATGCTCATTTTTCATGAAATTAGTTATGTTAACTTTTAGAAGGGTGGGCATGATTTTGCATATTTTCTAACTTTATGGCTCTTGAGCTCCCTCTTCTGTTGTTCCTGTAAAATATTATATTTTGTTCTCGCCATGTAATCTGCATCATCTTTTCTCCTGTCCTGCTCAAATTGGGAGTCTATTCTCAGCAATTTCATCTCAGTGTGGAGCTCTGTCCTGGAAGAGGTTTTAATTGGTCAGCGTTGGGGGCACAGACTGTTCCAGCCCCTTCAGATCTAATTGCAGATAGCTGATACTCACCCACTAACAGGATGCACAAAACCCTGCCAGTTTCAACTGCTTTCCAAATTTGTTACTAAGACTTCAGGTGAATACGTGATGGTAAGTACTTCTCTGTTGCTTCCCTCTGCTTCCTCCTGCACAGATGCTGTTGCCGTACAGGCCTTGGAGTTGTTGGTGTGTTATTCCCACTGTTCATACATGGAGGTCTGTGTAGGTACTTCATATTTTAGCTCATATTTCGCTTCATATTATGTCATCCATAGATTTTTGGTTTTATTATCCAAATTTCTCTGTGGGTTTTCATGAGGAGATTGGGGAATTTTTAAAAGGTAAAAACCCATAGAGGAAGGTTTTAACACATTTCTTTTTCAGTAACTGGTAGAAGAAATGACAAAAATTAATAAGTAGAGATTTTGAAAACATAATTAATAAAATCCATTTAATTTACACATAATAAACACAGTTTCAAATAATGTCATTATATACATCTTTTCTAGTATGCATGGAACATTTAAAAATGTTTTTGGCCATAAAGCAATTATTATTAATTTAAAATTATGGAAACCATGTAGAGAATGTTCTTTGGTTACCATGGAATTAGACTAAAAGTTAATAACAATGTGATAATTAGAAAACTCCCATCTATTTGAAACAAAGAAACATATTATGAAATAATTTATAGTCAATAAATATTTCACTATGAAAATTAGAAAATATTTTGATTTGAATGATAATGAAACACCACATATATATCAAAACTTGTGGGATGCAGCCAAAACTGGTTTTATAAGGGAGTTTATAACTAAAATGCAAACATTATAAAAGAAGCAAGGTCAAATATCAGTGGCTAAATGGCCCATCTGACAAAGTCTTCAATTTATATTTCACAGGTTCTCCTTCCGCGTTACAAGCTCCAGTCATCAAAATACCTTAAAACCTCCCACCACAGCAAACTGTCATCCCTGTGTGCTCATGCATACTCCTCTACCTAATAAAAAGATTAAAAGAAGACCGTCTTTTTATTTTCTTTCACATCAAAAATCAAATCCTTATTATACAATCTAATCTCAGTACATGATTCACTTATACCCTTTATAAACTGACCACTATTTTTATTTGGCCTTCATTCTTGCCACATAGACTTTTTTCAGAGGCTGAAACATTTTAATTATTTATGTAGGGAATATAAATTTCATTTGAATAGTTACATTTTTTAAATCTTTTTTTTTTTTTTCTTTTGGGTGGTAAAAGGAATAGTTTGGCTGAGCAGCACAGGGCTTTGGGGGTGAGAGAGAGCATAGAAGGCTATAAATGGACTCTATGTCATATATTTATATATATATACAGATATAAACATATATATATGTATATGAATAGAATTGCTGTCTCATAGAAAACTTAATGCTCCATTATTTTCTAAATAACTATACTAATTTAAATTTTCAAAAGCAATGTAAGAGCATTCCCATTGATTTGCATCTTTTCCAATTATTGGATACGTAGACTACCTCATTTTTACTAGTCAAATTTGTGTAACATAGTCTCTTTTGTGGTTTAATTGTATTTCTCTAAATACTAATGAGTTTGATTATCTTCCTATACTTACTGGTCTTAAGTATTCCTTTTTCATGAAGGGCTTATTCAAGTCTTCTGCTTGTTTTTCTATTGCTTATTTTTCCTATTTGATTTGTGTAGTACAGTCATTTATCTACATACACAGATACATGTGCGTATATAGTACTCTGAATCTTTGTCATTTTCACTCAATATTATTTTTCTTGTTTTCTTTCTAAATGAGATTTTTGATGAGTAGAAGTTGTTAATAGTAAAGTCATAAAACTGATCAATTATTTTTATGGTTAGTATTTTGTGTCTTTTGTTTAAATAGTACTTTATTATCTAACTTTAGAAATGCATTTTTCTATATTTTCTTCTAAGTGTTTTAAAATTTTGCTATTCACAAGTTAAATTTGCAAGTCGAAATTGATTTTGGGTATGGTATGAGGAGGGGATCCAGTTTCATTCATCAGAAATAACATCTCTATTTAGTTCGTACTTATTATAAATGTAAATTTGTTTCTGGCTTTATAGCTAATCAATTGATCAATTTGGCTAGCCCTGGATCAGTAGTACTTAATTAACTGTTTTAGCTGTATAGTAAATCTTAATATCTTCTAGGACAAGGTTCTTTATTTTATTTTCCTTATTTAAAAGTATCTTAACTTTTCATGGCATTTTATTCTTCCACACAGTTCAGAATCAGCTTATGAAGCTTATCTAAAAAAATATATTGTTAGAATTCTTATTGGATTTTTTTTTGACCACGTATAGATATACTTGGAATAGGTATAAAGATAGAATGGGCATAGGTATAAAGATAGTGAGACTTTCTATCCATCAAAACAATTATTTTTAATTCTTCTATAATATTTTTCAATAAAATTGTATATATATTTACATTTGGCTTTCTTTTTTATTCTAACTTTAGATTTTTATTCCAACTTTAGAAATTCAGACATAATTTACCTTCACTTAGACAAGACTCCACTGTATGTTTATGGTCCCTCCAGTGATACCGGGACCCTCTAAAATACTGTTACCACTGTGTTAGGGACAATCTTGTCTCAATAAGTATTAAGAGAAGGGTAATTTATTATATTAATAATACTAGGATAATTTCTCTCAAAGGAGAAAACCAAAGATTATGTCAATGTACATTATTAGCAGAAGCTGATTAAACAAACTAGCTAAAATACAAGAACCACCCTAATAAATGCATTTTCTAAGAGTAACTTGGTCCAGGAACCTCTAGATACATTCCACAGGTATATGAGGCAAAATATACCTGTGCTGGGTATGCTGGATGAACAATAAGAAAGAAATACAATGTCTGTGCTAAAACAGGCATGTACAGATGATTTTTATGGCATCTAATACTCAGACACTTGCAGATGAAGTCAAGCACTGCCACCCAGTGGCAGCTTTTGGGATTGGGGATTCAACCTTCATGCAATAGCAAAAGTATTGCTTTTTTGAATAACTATTGCTAGTCTATTATTGGGTCTTGGTGCAAATAACTTTCATTATAGAAATCCATCAGATAATATTAAGAGCAAAGAAACATTTTATGTCGTGTAATTTCAGAGAAACATTCTAAAATATATGGGACAGCATAGCAGAGCTCTTCGATAACATGGAAATTGTATATACAGAAATTTGTATATGCAGGACATATCTGGAGAAGTATATGGATGGGATTAAGTCATCTTGCTATTTGCCTTTTTTTTGCCCCATTTGTTCATTGTTTCAACATTTTCCCTGCATTTTTAAAGGTTAATTCATTATTATTTATGATTAATTGTTTTCTCCGTTGTTGGGATATTGATTTTATTAGTTTTAGTGGTTGCTCTAAGCGTTTACAATATGCATCTTCATGTTATCACATATAACATCAAAAAATATGCAACATTTAAGTAGTAAGAAATTTTCAATATATACTGCCATTTCTTCCATCTTATTGCCATATATTTCAATCTGTGTTATGAATTCGACATTATATTAAAAATATTTTGCTTTAAATGGTTGATTATATTTTGAGGTATTTTTAAAATGAGAAAAAATCTATATTGACTCAAATGATTATCTTTCTGGGACTCTTCATTCTTTTGTATAAATCAAAGTTATTTTGTATTATTTTTCTTCTGCCTAAAAAACTGCTTTTATCATTTTCTGTAGTGCACGTTTTGCTTGCAATGAATTCTCACAGCTTTTCTTTCCTGAATAAAGTTTTATTTTGCCCTCATTTAAGAAAGTATTTTCATTTTGAATAAGATTATAGTTTGATTATTTTAAAGATGATTATCTGTTGTGTTCTTACAGATTTCTAATGAGAAGAGTGTAGTCATTCTTATCTACATCCTTCTGTACGTAATGTTACTTTTTCTTTGGTTGGTTTGAAGACTCTGTCACTCTTTTTCAGAATTTTGATTATAATGTGTCTTGGATTTTTATTATGTTTTTATTATTTTTATTAATTCAGTGAGATTTATTGAGTTTCTTGAAACCCTGAGTTTATAGTGTCCTTCAGACTTGGAAAATTCGTGACCTGTTTGTCTTCAAATAATTTGTCCTCCCTGACCCCCATAATTTATTTGCTATCTCTTTCTGGAACTCTAATTACACATATTAAATTGCTTGATATTTTCCCAGAGGCCACTGAGACTCTCTTCATTTTTTTTTTCAACCTCTGTGCTTCATTTTGAATACCTTCCATTGCTATTCAACTTCACTGATCTTTATAATATAAAGTTCAAAATTGGTTTGGTAAATATTCCAACTTTGTTCTATTCTATATTCTTTGCATTAAAAAAACTTTTAAAATCTTCTTGCAAGTACCGACCCTTCCCCCACCAAAAAAATTCTGAGATTTTAGGTCAGATTTCATTGAATTTATAAATTACTTTTGGGAGAATTGTTAAGTTAAAAATAATGTATTTTCCAATGTACTATTGGAATTATCTCTCAATTGATTTAAGCCTTTTTAAATTTCGCCATATTTTATAGTTTCCAAAAACTATATTTTATAGTTTCCGAAGTCATGGTCTTACAAATCTTTTGTTAGATTTAATTATGGGAATTTGATGTCTTGGTTGTTATAGTGAATGGGTCTTGATGTTCTAATTTCATTTTCTTGTTTTTGTTATAGTATATAGAAATATGTTTGATATTTTAATATTGATATTGCATATTGACTTTGCTAAATTTACTTATTAACTCTGAATTGGTAAATTCCTTGGGAATTTCTTCTTACATGATCATGTCATCCTCCAAGAAAAGCAGCTTTATTTCTTTCTTTTCAATATGACTGATTTCTTTGTCTTATCTCACTGCATTGGTGAAGACCTCTAGGACAATGTTGAGTCAAGCTGGTGAGAGTGGATATCTTAATTTTTTCCTAATTTTTAGATTAAAAAAAATTACATTTCACTATTAAATGTGATGTCATGTTAAGTCTAGTTTTTTTTATAAATACCTTTGAAGACATTGAAGAAATTCTCTGCCGATGCCTGGTTGATGAGAGAATTATTATGATAATTATTATGATTATTACAATTATTATTAGTAGTAGTGTTACCACTATTGAATGTTAAATTACTTTAAATGCTCTTTCTGCATCTATTAAGATTATCATATTTTCCTCATTAATATGTCAAACCAATATACATAACTAAAATAAATCCCATTTGTAATATATATAAAATAGTTAGGTTCTATTTGCTAACATTGTGTTTAGAATTATATTATTTCCTTTTATGAGAGATTTTCATCTATTATTTTCTTTTCTTTTACTGGCCTTGTCAAATTTTGGGTTTAGTTTTTGCATGTCCCATAAAATGATTTGTAAAGCACTCCATCTACATGTTTTCTCTTCTCTGGAAAGCTTTTATAAAACTGGTATTCTTTCTTCTTGCAAAGTTTTGAAGAATTCGACAGTGAACCCAACTTGCCTGTGGTTTTATTGTAGGAAATTTTTTAAATTGTAGATTAAATTGCGTTAGTAATTATGTTGACATCCATCTTGTTTAAAATTTATTCTTAGATGACTTTATAAAGTTATTTCTTCAAGGAATTTATCCATTTCATCTAAGATTTTAAATTTATTGACATAATGTTATTTACAATATTTTATCTGTTTAAATGCCAGTAGAATCTGTAGTGGTGTCATTTTTTATTTATTTATTTACTTTTTGGTGAGCCACTTAAAGATTTATCAATTTATGGACATTTTCAAAGATCCTAAGGTCTTTTTGTTGATCTTCTTCAGCTATTTTTATTTCATTAATTAATACTGCTATCTTTAATAACAATTTTCTTCTACAGACTTTAAGCTTACTATTTCTTGAGCTAGATGATTGGATCATTGATTTTCATCTTGAGTGATACTATCAAATGCACACTTTAAAAATATATACCATATATTTAGATATACAGAAACCACTGAACAACTTTTCAATTTTTTAAATTTTGACAAGTGTGGATTAATGAGGAATTCTTTCACGATATTACATTTATTTCCTTGACAAGAGATTTCTAGACATTATGATGAGTATATGAGTAATTTAATAATTACAAGAATAGAATGTTGTTAACATCTTTCAGTTTTGTGTACAAAAAATAATTTTAGTGCAATAAGAAGTAATAATACTACTGGCCTTCAGCAAAAAGGTAGAAAGATCATTAATTTTTAGTCAAGGACTTACTATATGATGTACCTAATGGAATGGCCTTGACAAGAACTTATATAAAAGTTAAAATGAGACAGAGCAGTGAAAATTGCATGTTTAATTGGCAATTTGACAAAAAAAAATTCTTTGTATTATATTTTGCAGATAAAAATACCATATCATGTTCATATGAGCAAGCAATTGTTATTTAAAGTCAAAATAACACATTTGCTGGAAGAAATAAGCATTCTCATATGTCGTTACTGTTCAAATATTTGTACATAGTATTTGCTGTAAAACAGCCTGGTCATTCTACTCTGAGGAAGCTGCTGAACTGATGTGAATACAATAAAAACTAGACTTTTTTTATTGGTGGTTTTTGTTTTATTTATAATACAACTTTAATAAATTACAATCATATTATTGAAGCTTTTGGAATTCAATGCTATTTTTTATAATCATTTAGTTAGAAATGTTCTTATTTCCTTTGTTTAAACATTCTCCAAAGGATTCTTTTTAAATCAAATTAAATTTATTTATTTTTACTTTTTTATTTTTTAATTACAGTTAACATTCAAGGTCATATTAGTCTCAGGTATTCAATAGTTAGACTTTCATATAACCTAAGAAGTGATCGCCTTGATAAGTCTAGTGCCTACCTGACACAATACATAGTTATTACAATATTAGTGACTATATTTCCTGTGCTGTACTTTATATCCCTATGACTATTTTTTAGCTTAACTTTTTTGTTTAGATAATTCGTTTTCTAAAAAAGCTAATTAGATATACACAACATTTGGTCAGATCTCAAAAGGATTATGCTGAGTAGAAGAAGCCAATCTCAAAATACTATATACTGTATCATTTCATTTATATTATATTCTCCCAAAGAGAAAACTATTGTGATGGAGGGTAGATCAGTTGTTGCCAGGGATTAGGGATGGAGAAAGGATGTGACGAAGGTATAGAATATAGGAGTTTTGGAGACTGATGTATGTGTTCTGTATCCTAATTATGTAGTAGTTTCACGAATCTATCCATGTGTTAAAATCCATAGAACTATACAACAAAATGTCAATTTTATGCATGTTTATTTAAAAAATATTTTGACTCTCACTTCCAGCCTGGATGAGAACAGATTTAATTTCTCTTTTTTTTTTTTTTTGAGGATTCATATTCTTTATATGCTTATTCATTTATGTAAAATGAGGCCTATACTATGGATTTTTTTACTAAAGTTATTGGGGTGACATTGATTAATAAAATTATATAGGTTTCAATTATACATTCTATAATACATTACCCGTATACTGTATTGTGTGTTCACCACCCAAAGTCTAATCTCCTTTCATCACATTATGTTTGATCCCCTTAACCCTTTTCTACCTCTTTTCATCTCCCCTTTCCCTCTGGTAACCACTAAACTGTTGTCTGTGTCTATGAGCTTTTGTTTGTCTTGTTCGTTTATTGCTTTCAGATTTATATGTCACATACGAGTGAAATCATATGGTACTCAACTTTTTCTGTCTGACTTATTTTGCTTAGCATGATAATCTCAAAATCCATCCATGTTGTTGCAAAAAGCATTATTTCATCTTTTTTTATGACTGAGTAATATTCCATTGTATATATGTATCACATCTTCTTTATCCGATCACCTATCAAAGGAGACATTTCTCTTTTTAAACAACTAGAAAACTATAGAAAATGATAGAAACACCTGTTTTCATATATTAGGTGAAGGCAATGCTCTTATATGAAAGATAATGAACAATGACAGTCTAACAACTATCCCAGCCTTCTGCCTGGGGATATCTTCCAGATCATTATTTGAGTAAATTGACCCAAACTGAGCAGAACGTGAGAGTTTTTTGGAATTAAGGAGTCAGAAATAGAAGTGCAGAGTGGCTAAGGAAGCTGGAAGCCATGCTGTAGAATTCTGGACAGGATCGAATTTGATAAATTTGCCAAGGCCTGTCCTAGACCTAGCTGAACACCGAGCCATGTAAGGGTGGACTGTAACTCCACGAGGCCAGCAAAAAACTGGGAGCTATAAGCTAAACAAATTCCAGAACTCAAACAGGGTAGATAGACATCTGAGCTCTATATAATCAATTTTTTTCCAAATTTGTTGAAAAAATGTACAATCACTGATCCAAAAGCTCAACAGATCTGAAGCAAGATAAACACAAAGAAATCACACCAAGGCACATCATAACCAAACTGCTGAAAACCAATCATTAAAAGAAAATAGTAAAAGAAGTCACAGGAGAAAAGAAGATACATGATATAGAGAGATTTGACGCCTCATTGAATAATAGAATTCTTCTCAGAAATATTTAAGTTAGAAGACAATGGCATGACATATTTAAAGGGTTTGAGAAAAGGACTATTAAAATCATAAATTTAGAGAAATTCTATTTTCAAAAAGTCTAGACTTCTTCTAGCAAAGAGGAACACCAGGAATGAATTTATCCCCTTGACCTAAATATTTTTTAAAAATTAAGAAAAAAATTATGAAATACTAGTTTTTGGTCATGGGAACATGAGAAACAAAGAACTCTGATGATCAAGAGAAGGGAAACCAAACAATGTGAGCCCTAAAATTGTTTCGGGCTTCAATACAGGCAAGGAGAAATCCAAAAGGAGACTATAGTCACCCTGAGTTGAGGAAAAAGCTATTAGAATCAGGAAGACAAAAATGGCTATAATTTTCAGATTAGAATACAAGGGAGAAGCTTCTTGAATCCTGGCTGCTCACTTAGCTGCACGTGAATGAAAAGAAACTGAAGAAAGAAAATACATATTAAAAGGAAAAAGGAAAACTATTTCTGAGCGCACATAGGATTGGAAATTGTTTGTGTTCCCACTAGCTTCTAGTGGAGACATCTAAATTTTAAGATTAAGATGGAGTATCATCAGGTAGAATCTTCGATAAGGTGTCATTTGCATAGTAGGGCTAAATTAGCCCTGGAATAAAGACCTCCTACCTAATATCTCTTAAAAGAAAAACTTGAAAGTATCTAGTTAATTCCAAGTAACTTAATTGTGTGCCAAAAAAAAAAAAATCCCAAGAGTATTTAATGGCAAGAACTATATTTTTCAGCCAATAATATAAAGTTTACAGCATGTACCACTTAATAAAAAAATGAATAGGCATCTAAAGAAGTGGAAAAATATGACTCAAACCAAAAGAAAAATTATTCAATAGTCCAACTGAATATCATGACAGAGATGACGTAATTAGTGGACAAGAACTCTCAAACAGTTGTTGTAAAATGTTCCAAATAGTCAGAAAGTTATAGGAAAATATGAGCATGCTGAAAAAGAAATAGAAAATATGTTTTTAGAAGCCCAAATAGAAATTCTCAAGTTGAAAAATCCAATAATTAAAATTTAAAATATATGAGTGGGATTAACAACAAATTAGATAGTACAGAAGAAAAGATCCATAATGTTGAAAACATGGAAATGATAAATATCCAAAATAAAGCTGAGAGACAAAAATAACAGACAAGATGAAGAAAGTATCAATGATTGCAGGACTATCAAACTGTTTATATGCATGTAATTAAATTCCCAAAAATAGAAGTGAAGAGAGGGGTCAGGAAAAATACCTAGAGAAAAAAAAATGGCAAACTCTCCCCTAAATGCAGTAAAAACCAAAACCCCAAAGATCCAAGAAGCTCATAGAACCCACATTTGAAGAAATATAAAGAAAATTACATCAAAATTAATTCCAGAAAACCAAGGACAAAGAGTAAATCTTAAAAACACACAGAAATAGGCACATGACAGAAATACAAAGATAAATGTGATCACAGATGGATCATCAGAATATTAAAGATAAAGTGAAATTATTGAAAAAAAATCTCAGGTAATCCAAAAGAGATGACAAATGGAAATGCATAGCAAAGTAATAGATTTAAACTCAATCACATCATTAATGCTATTAAAGGTAAGTGATGTAAATCCCCCAATTAAAAGGCAATTATTATCAAGTTACATTTAAAAAGAGAAACAAGACACAATTATAGACTATTTACGAGATAACATTTAAAATATGAAGACATAGATGGTTGTATAAGTAAAAGTGTGGAAACACTCAAAAAATGTCAATTAAAAGAGAACTAGATTGGCTATATTAAGATCAAACAATGTAGATTTCACATTAAGAAAAATTACCAGAGATACAGAAAGGCATTTTATAATGACAAAAGGGTTAATTCTTTCAGAGTATAGAATCATCATAAATATTTCTTTACTTAGCAGAGCTTCCAAATAGAAGAAGCAAAGCCATTCGAACTAAATGTTGCAATAGACAAATTTACAGTTACAGGTGGAAGTTTCAACACCTTTTTCTAAGTAAATGATTGAACGATTAATCAGAAAGTCAGTCATTCCACAGAAGACTCAAAGAATAATAAACCACTTTGACCTAATTGGCATTTAGGAAAGACTCCATCTGGTAACATGGGCAAACACATTCCTTTCAAGTATATGCAGGTAATTTGCAAATATAAGTCATATTCTTGGCTATAAAATAAGTTTCCTAAAATGTTGAGATGACAGTAAGAGGAATTGAGTTTACGCCAGTGCCCAAAATAATTATTTAAAAAAAATTTTTTTTTAAAACTTTACCCAACAGAAACTGTAGATCAGGAAATGAAGGACAGTGATCTCTGAGAGACAGTAAGCAAAGACAGCTAGCACTTTCCTTATCCCAGCTCACTCCCTTGAGAAAGCTGCTTGGCATTGGGGTAAGAAAGGGAACCCCAAGAAGATATTAGTGGTCTTCCTGATTTGAGAGACTATGAGGAGACCAAAGCAGCTGAAAGTTTCAGGACAAAGTACCAGTTTGCCAGAGCAATTTCAGACTTTAAACAACACATTATAAGTCATTAGTTTACTAGGTAGTTACATAGTCCACTCTTCTTATCTTGTTCAGGATATTTTAGGTGATCAGGAAACAAGAGTTTCTCCAAGCTTGAGGGTTTCTATTTCCTTGCTGTCTAAACTCCTTTTGCAAGTTTAAGGAAGGCTTTTAAAACTTTACTTTCTGGAATAACATATTCTGAGTTTAAAATATTTGACTCAGAATACGTTTCCACAATTTTGTATTTCCCAATCACTTATCTAGATCTTCATCTTTATCAGCTGGAGGGAAGATTTCATCATCCTATTCCTGCTCAATCTAAGTTAGAACTGTTTAGATAAGAGTGTTTTCAGAAAGCTGGGTCAATATAAAGTAGTGATTATTAACATGAAGGGAGAGAGGAAGATGTCAGAACCATTTGAGTTGTTTTTTAATCCTCACGACCCCTCCCTCACCCCAAGATTTGATGCTTTCCTTAGGTGTGCTTGAACTCAAGATAAAAAAAAAAAATCCGAAAAAAAAAAAACCCAGCAGAAGTTTTGTTGTCACAGATATCTGGTTTTAGACACTTGTTCACAGTAGGAAACTCAAAAACTAGGAATTGTCAAGGCTATTTCACAAACCTCTTATTTACTCTGTGACTATGGGCAAAGTCCATATTCCTCCCTCTTCTTTAGTTTCTTCATTGGCAAGAATTGGTAAAATGGTAGACAACGCGTAGAGTAGTTGTAAAAATTGAATGAGGATATTGTTGTAAAGCTCATAGTATAGGCACTCACTCTTTAAACATTACTTCCCTTTGTTCTGGGTCTCAAATGGTCCTTCAAATTCTGTCTACTACTCTATCCAAATCAATAAAAACACACAAAAAAATTTTAAAAGATAAGTTTTTTGCCAAACAATACACGTGATAGAAAAGAATTGTACTGGGTAGTTTTCCAAGGGGGAAAATGTCAAAGTCAAAGTTTCTAAGTGCTAGAAAGTAAAGAGAGAACTGTTCATGGAAGGAATGGTAATTAACGCTTATTTATTCACCGAAAACCGGCTCAACCGGTAGGGCGGAGGAATCTATAGGTCTGTATGCTGTCTGTTTAAACAAGTCTCATTGTTCCTTTGTCTGGAAAATATCTTTAGTTATGTTCAGTAAGAATCTAACTTAGCAATTTTATTTAGATCATGTTTTTTTCAGAGCATAAATGCTAGAACAGTTGATGCGAATACAGCATTTAGTAAGTAATGCTGTAAATTGAAAGTTTTCATTTTGCACCATCCCTTTTCCGTGCAGAAATCCCCTTAGCAATGCAGAAGGAGGTGGTCATCCAACCTCTAGACAGTAAACACACATGTGCACACACACACGGTTTAATTGATATGGATCAGTGCAGTTAATCAGTAACAAATACAATAAATACGATCAGCCACAGTTGTGTATTAACTGAGATAGAACCTGATGTATGAAATGTCTCAAGAGAATAAGTAGTTATATCATAAACTGATAAATTTTCCTAAAAAAAATTGGATTTACTAAATCTCCTTAGTGTTCTTTATTTTAAAAGAATTTCAGCTCTAAGTGTTGCTTTCTCTAACTTACCAACCCATCACCCTTTCTGAAATATGTAGCTCAGTGTAACCTTTGCCATAAATCTTTACAATTTGTACATTATTATTATTCAGCTCTTTTATTGTACTGCTTCATAAAATATTTCAAAACCTTTATAGAAATTCCTTTAGCCTCTCTCCCCACTTCAAGGGGAAGTGTTCACTTAAACATATGTCCCCCATAGATGTGAGCACTTTGAAATCAGAAAACATATATTTTCACCTTTGCATTCCCAGCACCTAACACCATGTCAATAACATAGAAGGCAGCTACACTGATGTAGGCTGCTGGAACAGGGTTTGGATGGGTGCCGAGAGAATGTAGCTTGTTTCGAATAACCGATGTGGAAATGGAAAAGAAAGCTGATTATGGGCAAGTCAAAGAATCACTGAGCAGTGTGTTCACTGCCTATGTTTGAGACCACTCCTATTTTCTTCCTAGGATTTCTGTGTAAATTATAGAAATATAAAATTATCACAGGAGACAACCTATGAAGAAAAAAATCAAATCGCGTCATTTGTTAATGCTTATTAATATTTTAATTTGGTTTTGTTTTCTTGGATGTATTTTTAGATATGACCTTCTGTCCAGATGGACAGTAGACAGACTTGATGTTTTGTCAAGTAATTGCAGTGTTGGTTATACTTTTGGCCAGATGCCCTGTATACCAAAATCCTGCAGCTTTCTTGAATGATTAATTATGGCCAAAATAACTGAGTCCTAAATGAAACTGAGTATGAAAAGAAGGTGATGTCCGTACCTGCCCAGTGCAGAGTCAGAGAGAAAAGACAGATACAGGTAGGCAAAGAGAGATAAAAGTTCTGAAAGTTCAAGAAATTGTTCCAATAAAAATAAACAGTGATGCTACATGGACATAACAGAAATCCATAGCTCCTATGGATTTCTACTTCTCATTAATTTGCAGACTGTTAAGAATAAAGACCTCAGAGCCAGAGGACCCGGTCCTAAATGATAGCTTTGGAAATATGTAGTGATGTGACCTTGAGAAAGAAAGCCTCTCATAATATTAGTTCTTTTATTTCACTGTTTATATATTTAAAGCGATATGAAGATTAAGTCATACAAGACTTAAACTTGGCATAGTATTTACTTGCAACTCAAGAAAATTCTTATGGGGTTTGAGCAACTAAACCCTTGAGTCACTTAATCCTAACTACCCATATTTTGTTATGCCACCGTTTTGAGAGATGGTTTCCAGGTTTTGTGGCTTTTAATTACTTTTGTGTGGAAGTGACACACATTAATTTCTGTCAGATTTCTTGTATGACAGTAATACTATTGAGGATCAAATAAAATTTAATTGTTTTAGTACACTGCCCAGGGTAGAGAGTAAGTGCTCAAAAACTGTTAGCTATCTCCACGATTGTTGCTTGATATTAATATACTTAGTATTATTCACTAATAATTATAATTACAGCAAGAGAATAAAATATTAAAATAATATAAAATTTACATGAGCATGTTCATCTTACTTTGTAAAAGTTCTCAATACTTTAAAAGTATTTGTTTTCCTCCTTGATGATATTTGTTATTTGAAGTGTGTACTTGGTCTTGTATTTTCCCATGGCCATTTTTTTAGATTAAGGATTCTGTACCTAGTAATTATGTAAAAAATGTTTGTTTACTGACTGCCTAGCAACATAGCAAGGATATTGTCTGTGACAAAACTTGCATGCAATAAGTGCACTTTGTTTCACAGAATTCTTTGTATTATTTCTGAACAGCTTATGAAATGACACACTGAGCAGTTCAGGAAGTTGCATAACACTTTACAATAAGGCCAAAAGGGAATAAAGTTTTGGTCTCTGAATAGTTCAACGTGTATTCGCTGTGCTGCCAAGTAGAAAAAGCAGAAAGGAAACATCATGGAAAAAAAGACTATTTGGCTTCTGATGGTGGGTGTTCTCGGGGCATATTATCTTTACACACCTCTCCCAGACAATATTGACGAGCCATGGAGAGTAACCTGGCAGGTGGTACCTGTGAAAATTGATAGATTTGGTAAGTATAGAATTTAATCGACTCTGAATATTTAACTGTTTAATCAGAAGGAAATAATTATCTGTTTTATTATTTTAAAAATTTTGTACTATCTTGGAAGTTTTGCTCTTTAAACTTGCTTGCTGATTTTAAAATCTTTTTAAAATAGGGTTTGGATGGGTGCCGAGAGAATGTAGCTTGTTTCGAATAACCAATACTTTAACTATTCCTTCATGCAGACCCCTAACAGAATGAATATGGAAGAAGTCGCCAAGTAATTTTTATTTTAAATATTAAAAGAGAACACATGCTGAAAAAAGAGAAAAACAAAACTCTTATTGTGAGTTTTATGGCACGAATGTTGCCATGACAAAGTATTTTACAGTATAAACTCCATTAATGGTAGGATCGAGCGGCACTGTGATTAGTTACAGCGTTCTATGCAATAATCATGTATTTCTACATGAAAATGATTTCTTACTGAAATATGTGGAAACTGGACACATAATTTCCAGTAGAGGAGGGCGCTGCTGAGATGACCAGGCATGGCTGGATGCCCATCAAGTGTCTATGCCTGGCCTCCATAGACTTGTGTTTCTTTTCGAGCGAGGCTAATTACTTTAAAATGAAACCATACATCATCTTCTTTAATCACTGTAGCAAATTGCTTTTGGGGGAAAAATTTAAAAAGGTAATTCAAGGACAGTTGGCCTGAGTATTAAAACACTTACTTAGTTCTTTCCTTCCTTTGTTTAAAAGTGTTTGAACACTCTCTTCTGACATTTAACATAGCTCTAAATAAGTGCAATCATGTCATATTTTCATTTCCTTATTATTGATTTGTTCACTTTTAGTAATTTCATTAGCACATAAGTTGTTGGATTTGGGTCTAACTCGCTGGAATGCAGCTTCAAGTCTTATTTTTAAGAGTTATTCTTGTTATATTTAAAATATTAATTTTGATTCATTGTTTGGATTTATTTTATTATTTGGATTAGTTATGTGCATCAATATTTATAGATACACATTTACACACACAGTCATCTTGGTATGCCTTCTAAACAGTCATTTATTCTCTGATACTTTTTAATCTTTCTCTACATTTTTTTCCTTTTGTTTGTTCTTCTCATTTCTGTAATATATGATGCCTTCAGTTTATTGTTATTTGGTATTTGTTTCTAAAATTATTTTGTCTTTTTTTTCTTATTCCCTTTCTGAGTTCTAATGGTACCAGTTTTTAGTCTCTCATCCTTTTGACTAGCGATCACCTCTAAATATCTACTTATATCTTCCTCTAATGTGTATTTCTGCTTTGTGACATTTCTTGTTATTTAAAAATTTATTTTATAATACTGTGTAATACACCTTATCCACTTTGTAGCAACTTTTTCCTAGTTTGTTTTTTTCATGTGTTAAAGACTTACTATTTTTCTTATAGTATACAGTACCTTTCATGAATGTTATTTAAACAACTATTGGATTATTTCCAATTAAATGATATGGCTTTTCTTGTACAAACTATTTTAAGAATGCCCTAGACTAGAGGTAGGGTCAAAACTTTTTTTCTTTCAGTTTTTGTGCTCAAGGACTCATTGCTATGATTTATGTGTATATATATGTATATATGTATTTATATATCTCTATCTTTATAAATTCTCACCTTTTTAATCCTCTCTAGCCCTCCTGAATCTCCTGATCCAATATTACTGTTGTTAGCAAAAGATACAATCATGTTTTCCCAGCATTATCCTCCATTTTAGAAGTTCTTTCTGAGATCAGTTACCTCTGGAATTTCCTGGGTGATTTCTGAGTTGCTTGACCTACTTCTCTCAGTAAACAGGCTTTCTTATGTTTCCTGCTCCTAGAAGCCTTTGATCATTATGAGGCTCTTTAATTCTTGGAGTAAATATTTATTATCTTTTTGTAGGATCTGCCTCCTTTAGGGTTCTGATCTCTCCTTTCTTGCCTTGCGTACTGCCCTGATATCATGGTTTTCTGTGCAGTTCTGCAGATTTCAGTTGCTTTGATCCAATACTACACATAATTTGTACTTCATGGGTTTTGTGTGACCCTTAGTTCCTGGCAGAAATAATTTATCTTTGTGAATATTATTAATGTGTTGCTTTCTTTCTTGCTCTGTGTGCTCTCCTACAGAAGAAAAATATAGATTTACCCTAAAGCTCTCGTTTCCTTTAAAAAAATTTTCCCTCTTTATCATTCGATATTTCAAATTTACATCAAAAATTGCTTCTAGGGTTTAGAGTTGATATAAAGAGAGTAGGCTAATTTAAGAAGATATGTCCATTAAGCTATTGCTCTAATTCATCATACTTCACTAATAGGAAGAAAGTCAAAGAAAGTATGAAACCCTGGTTATTCAATTCAAATTACAGGGACATGGGACAATATTTTTAGCAATCTGAAGTGAGTCTCCTGTAGACAGCATATGTAAGGGTTATATTTTCTAATCCATTTAACAAGCTATGTCTTTTGATAGGAGGACTTAATCCATTTACATTTAAAGTAATTATTGATAGATATCTGGTTATCACCATTTTGTTATTTATATTTTTGATCCTTTGTTTTCTTCTTAAGTGCTTCTAACATTTCTTGTAATATTGGTTTGGTGGTGATGAACTCCTTTTGCTTTTTCCTGTCTAGAAAACTCTTTATCTGTCCTTTGATTCTAAATGATAGTTTGCTGGGTAATCTTGGTTGTAGATCCTTGCTTTTCATCACTTTGAATATTTCATGCCAATCCCTTCCGGCCAGCAAAGTTTCTGTTGAGAAATCAGCTGACAGTCTTATGGGAGCACCCTTGAAGGTAACTAACTGCTTTTCTCTTGCTGCTTTTAAGATTCTCTTTTTGTCTTTAACCTTTGACATTTTAATTATGATGTGTCTTGGTGTGGGCCTCTTTGGGTTCATCTTGTTTGAGACTCTCTGTGCTTCATGGCCTTGGATGTCTATTTCCTTCATCAAGTTAGGGAAACCTTTCATCACTATTTCTTCAAATAGGTTTTAACTCCTTACTCTCTCTTCTCCTTCCAGTATCCCTATGATGAGAATGTCAGTGTGCTTGATGCTGTCCCAGAGGCCCCTTAAACAGTTATTGTTATTTTTTGGATTCTTTTTTCTTTTTACTGTTCTGATTGGGCATTTTCTGCTACCTTCTAAATCTTCTTCATGTAATGTACTGTTGATTCTCTCTATTGTATTCTTTCTTTTTTTTTATTATAGTGACATTGATTAACAAAATTCAATGAGTTTCAATTGTACAATTCAACAATAAGTCATGTATACATTACATTGTGTGTTCACCGTTCATAGTTAGATTTATTTCTGTCACCATATATTTGATCCCTTTTACCCCATCTACCTCCCCTCTTCCCCTCTATCCTCTGGCAACCACTAATTTACTGTCCATGTCCATGAGACTCTCTTTTTCGTGCTTGTTTGTTACTTTTAGATTTATATACCACATATAAGTGATATGACCTGGTTTTCAACTTTTTCTGTCTGGCTTATTTCACATTACATTATTATCTCGATTCATCCATGTTGTCGCAAATGGCAGTATTTCATCTCTTCTTATGGCTGAATAATAGTCCATTGTATATATGTACCACATATTCTTTATACTGTCATCTATCATAGGACACTTTGGTTGCATCCACATCCTGGCCACCAGGAATAGTGCTGCTATGAACATTGGTGTGCAAACTCGGATATGAGTTTTCAAGTCTTTGGGGTAAATACTGAGTAGAGGGATTGCTGGGTCATATGGTAGATCAATTCTTAGTTCTTTGAGGAAACTCCATACTGTTTTCCATAGAGGTTGAACCAATTTGCAGTCTCACCAGCAGTCTTTTAAGGTTCTATTTTCTCCACATCCTCTCCAACACTTGTTATTTCTTGTCCTGTTAATAATAGCCATTCTAACAGGTGTGAAATGGTATCTCATTGTGGTTTTGATTTGCATTTCCCTAATAGCTAGTGATGTCTTCTTGGGAGAAGTGTCTTTTCAGGTCCTCTGCCCATTTTTTAATTGTATTGTTTTGTTGTTGTTGTTGTTGTTGTTATTGAATTGTATGAGTTCTTTGTATATTTTGGATATCAGGTCCTTATCAGATGCATTGTTTGCAAATGTATTTTCCCATTCAGATGATTGTCTCTTTGAATTATTGATAGTTTCTTTTGCTATGCAGAAGCTTTTTAGTTTGATATAGCCCAATTCATTTATTTTTGCTTTTACTTCCTGTTGTATTTTTGCCTTTGAGGTCAAATTTATAAAATCTTCTTTAAGTCCAAGGTCCATGAGTTCATCTATGCAATTTATTGTTTCAGGTCTTATATTCAGGTGTTAATTCATTTTGAGTTTATTTTGGTGTGTGGTGAGAGACACAATAGTCTAGTATCATTCTTTTGCAGGTGGCTTTCTAGTTTTCCCAGTACCATTTATTGAAGAGGCTTTCCTTTCTTCATGGTATGTTTTTGGCTCCTTTGCTGAAAATAATTTGCCCATATAAACGGGGGTTTACTTCTGGAATCTCGATTCTGCTCCACCTGTCTGTGTGTCTGTTGTTGTGCCAGTACCATGCTGTGCTGATTATGGTTGTTTTGTAGTATAATTTGAAGTCAAGCAGAGTTATAGTTCCAGACTTGTTCTTTTTTCTCAGGATGGCTTTGAGGATTCGGAGTCTTTTGTGCTTCTGCATAAATCTGATGATATTTTGTTCTTTTTCTTTAAAAAGTGCCAATAGGATTTTGATGGGGATTGCATTAAATCTGTATAATGCATTAGGTAATAAAATCATTTTAACTATGTTGGTTCTTCCAATCTAAGAGCAAAAAATATCTTTACATTTCTATGTGTCTTCTTCGATTTTTTTTAATAGGTCTTATAGTTTTTCATTATATAGGTCCTTCACATGTTTCTTTAGGTTTATTCCTAGGTATTTTGTTCTTTTTGTCGCAATTGCAAAAGGAATTGTTTTTTTCATTTTTTTCTCTGACAATTTGTTATTAGTATAGGACTGCTATAAATTTTTGAGCATTGAGATTGTATCCGGAAAATTTACTGTATTTGTTTATTGTTTCTAATACTTTTTTAGTGGAATCTTTAGGGTTTTCTTTATAGAGAATCATGTCATCCACAAATAGTGACAGTTCGACTTCTTCATTTCCTATTCGAATGCCTTTTGTTTCTTTCTTTTGCCCGACTGTACTCACTTGGACCTCCAACGTTATATTGAATAACAGTGGTGATAGTGGACAATCTTGTCTTGTTCCTGATCTTAGAGGAAAAGTTTTTAATTTTTAACCATTAAGTATAATATTGGCTGAGGGTTTGTCATATATAGCCTTTATTATGTTGAAGTATTTTCCTTATATGCCTATTTTATTAAGTGTTTTGATCATAAATGGATGCTGTATCTTGCCAAAGGCTTTTTCTGCATCTATTGATATGATCATATGATTCTTATTCTTTATTTTGTTTATGTGGTGTACCACATTAATTGATTTCCATATGTTAAACTATCCCTGTGCCCTTGGGAGAAAGCCCAACTGATCATGATGTATAATCTTTTTAATATGTTGTTGTATTAGGTTCGCGGGTACCTTATTTAGGACTTTTGCATCTGTGTTCATGAGAGATATCGGTCCATAGTTTTCTTTTTGTGTGTGTATCTTTACCAGGTTTTGATATCAGGGAAACATTGGCCTCATAAAATGAGTTGGGAAGTGTTGCCTCCTCTTTGACTTTTTGGAAGAGTTTGAGGAGAATAGGTATTAAATCTTCTTTGAATCTTTGGTAGAATTTACTGGTGAAGCCATCTGGTCCTGGACTTTTACTCTTTTTGATGATTATAGGTTTTTGATGATTGTTTCAATTTCCATACTGCGATCGGTCTATTTAGATTTTCCAGTTCTTCTTGATTCATACTCTAAAGGTTGTATATTTCTAAGAACTTGCCCATTTCTTCTACATTATTAAATTTGGTGTTCTATACTTTTTCATAGTATTCGTGTATGATTCTTTGTATTTCTGCAATATCTGTTGAAACTTCTCTTTCATTCTTGATTTTGTTCATCTGTGTCTTCTCTTTTTTTTAGTGAGTCTAGTCAGCAGTCTGTGAATTTTATCAATCTTTTCAAAGAACTAGCTCTTTGTTGCATTTATTTTTTTCTATTATTTTCTTTGTTCTCAATTTCCTTTAATTCTGCTCTAATTTTAATTATTTCCTTCCTTCTGCTGATTTTGGGCTTCATATTTTTCTTCTTTTTCCTAGTCTTTTTAAGATGAAGTGTTAGGTTGTTTATTTGGGCTTGTTCTTGTTCCTTTTTTTTTTTTTTTTTTTTTTTTGTGGTAGGCCAGTAATAATATGAACTTTCCTCTTATTCCTGCTTTTCCTGTGTCCCAAAAAGTTTTGATATGGTGTACTATCATTGTCATTTGTTTCTATTTATCTCTCGATCTCTCTTTTATTTCTTCTATGACCCAGTCATTCCTTAGTAGCATGTTGTTTCATTTCCATGTATTTGTGGTTTTTCCCAATTTCTTTTTACTGTTGACCTCTGACTTCAAAGCATTATGATTAGAGAATATAGTTGGTATGATTTCAATCCTCTTACATTTCTTGAGGCTAGTTTTGTGTCCCAGTATGTGGTCAATCCTTGAGAATGTTCCATGTGCACTAGAGAAGAATGTTTAAGCAGCTGTTTGGGGGTTAAAAGGCTCTGTAAATGTCAATTATGCCTCGTTGGTCTAATGTGTCATTTAAGGATGTTATTTCCTTATTGATTTTCTGTTTGGATGACCTGTCCGTATCTGACAGTGGGGTATTTAGGTCCCCTACTATAATAGTGTTTTGGTCTGTTTCTCTCTTTAGTTCTGTTAGTAATTGTCTTATATATTTTGAGGCTCCCTGATTGGGAACATAGATATTAATAAGTGTTATGTCTTCTGGTGTATGATCCCCTTATCATTATGAAGCGTCTCTCAATATCTTTCTTTATTTTTTTTTATTTTGAAGTCTATTTGGTCCAATATTATTACCATTCCTCCCTCTTTTCTCTGAATGCCTTTTGCTTGAAATATCATTTTCTACCTTTTCACTTTGAATCTGTATTTGTCTTTGTAACTGAGATGTGTCTCCTGGAGGCAGCATATTGTTGGGTTTTCTTTTCGATCCAATCTGCAACTCTGTGCCTCTTTATTGGTGAGTTCAGTCCATTTACATTTAGAGTGATTATTGAAATACGAGGTTTTCCTATAGCCATTTTATCTTTTGCTTTCTGGTAGCTCAGTGTTCCCATTGTTTCCTGGTCTTTGCGTTTCTGTCTGTTATTTTAATTTGGTTGGGTTTTATGGATTTTCCCTCTGGTCCTTCTTATTTTATGTTATGTACTTCAGTCCTTGGTATTTGACGTGAGGTTACCATTAAGAATATGTAAAGGATAGCTATATTTACATACAGTTTACATATAAATACAGTAGTCCATTTTCTTTGTGTGTGCCTTATCTCCAGTCCCCTTTGCAAATCTGAATTTTCAATTCCTCTTCTTTTCTATTATTATTGTCTCAAATTGTCCCTATGTATGCTAAACATTCATTTCTATCTTGCAATAGCAATTCTCTTCTCATTGTTTAAGCTAATAATACCCTGTTCCTGATAAGAGTTGCAGTATTCTGCATCTGTGCCTGCTAGTCATCTTACTCATTGTTATGTTTTTTGTGTTATTGTTTTTCAGGTGGGCTGACTCATTCCAGTATTCCTTGTAATGCAGACCTCATAGTGGAGAATTCCCTCAGTTTTTGTATGTCTGTAAAGGTCTTTATTTCTTTCTTAATATCTGAAGGAGAGCTTTGCTGGATACATTATTCTTGTGTGGTAATTCCTTCCATTTAACTATTTGAATACTTGGTTTCACTCTTTTCTTGCTTATGTTTGTGCTGAGAAGTCCAATGATAGTCTAATGGGTTTTCCTTTATTGATTACTGTCTTTTTTTCCTCTGGCTGATCTTTCTTTGTTATTCATTTTTGATAACTTTAATATAATGTTTAATATAATATAATATTAATATTAATTAATATAATATAACTTTAATATAATGTTTATTGGAGAAGGCCTTTTTGGGTTGAGATCATGTGGTGTTCTGTTAGCTTCTTGAATTCAAACCTCTAGCTCATTCCTTAGATTTGGGAAATTCTCAACTCTTTGAATATGCTCTCTGATCCTTCTCCTTTTCTTCTCCTTCTGGAATACCCATTATTCTTATGTTGCCTTTCCTGATAGTGTCAGCTAGTTCTTATAGTTCTTTTTCATTATTTTTGATGTTTCAGTCTCTTTCTTCTTCCTTCTGAATTATTTCTAGATTTCTGTCCTCAATATCACTGAGCCTTTCCTCCATTTAATCTACTCTATTTCCTAAACTTGCTATTTCACTCTTCATCTTTTAGTGTGTTCTTCATCTCCAGAAGTTCTAGTTGGCTCTTTTTTAGCATTTCAATCTCCTCCCTTAAAAAAAAAAATTCTACTAGTCTAATTTTTTTCTTAATTCCTGGAATTGTTGATCTGAGTTATTTTGTATCTTATGAGTTTTTTCAGAAGTACAATCCTGAATTCTCTGTCATTTAAATAGCATATTTCTATGTCTTTTAGCTTATTTTCTGAAGATTTTTCTCTTTTTTTCTGAGCTGCCTTGTCACCCTGATTGTATATGGTGTTTGATGGACTGTTTCTCTTCCTGGGCATTAATGGCAGTGTACTCACATATATATATTTTTTTCTCCCCAGAAAGATTTATTATGCAGAGGTCTCTCTTTAGCCTGTGGCTAAAATGTTTTCTTTGCTTTACAGAAGGTGGCATCCAAACCTCTTGGATTTCTGCTTTGAAACTAATAATGCCTTTTTTTTCCTGGTAAACATTCAATCATGATCGCTACCCTCAGTCTCAGTCCCTGTCAATGGTACCGACAGTGGGTTTTTGTTTTCATAGTGTTTGCACAAATCCCCCTGGGAATCTGTGGTGTCAGGTCTGGGAGGATATGGGGTGGAGGAAGGGCACTGTCTGGGATGGTGGGTGGGGGCTGCTGCTAGTCTCTGTGTCTCAGCCTCTCGCTTTGCAACCATGGCTGTTAAGACTCAGCTGTTGCCCATCCACACTTAGTTCTCCCTCCACTTTCTGCCCCGATCCCTGGACTCTGCTGCATGGAACTTGTAGATCCCTCAGGTAGGGCCATTCAGGAAACTGGCCACAATTTCTCCATTCCCCGTCCTCCTGTAGGGAGCTCTGGCTGCAAGAGGCAGTTTCTTTGTTCCTCCTTATCTACCCCCTGGACTCCCAGGGTTCTGACCTCTGGAAACTCTTATGTGCAGATCAGGTGCTCAAACGTTCTCGTGTACAGGTTCGGTGTTATTTGTTGTTTTAGATATTCGGCTTATTGTTGTTTCGAGGAGAGAGACCCAGGGACGTCTGTCACTCCACCATGCTTCTTACTTCACTGTATTTTTTATTTCTCACTGCTTCTTCTTTATGTTTGCTATCTCTATTTTTATGTTTTCTATCTTTTTGTTAAAGCTCTCACTGAGTTCATCTACTCTTCCTCTAAGTTCTGAGAATCCCTCCTAGACTATATTCTCTACCAATCATAGTTTGTTTTAGAATATAGACACTACTATAAGATCTCAACGGAAATAGATTAAGAATATAGAATTTGAGATAGACAACCTTTAGAGTGTGGAAGTGAAGGGAAGCCACCAATAATTCTAGCTGCTTCCATTACCGAAGTGATAATTCTCAGGACAAGAAGAAGCATGAAAAGCCACATATGTTAATGTCCACATGAATGTCTGCAGTGACCCAAAGAAAATAACATCTTTTCTTTCATTTCTGCTACCTCAGTCATTTAAGAGTGCCTCTCTGTGTCATAATTAAATCTAGTAAGTAGTTCTTGGAATTATACTTCCCTTTTAGGGGCAAGGTGGGCATGATTCTGTGTTGAAAATAGACAATTTTGCTTATTCTTTTTCTACTTACTTTATCTCCATTCAATTGGAAAGCTATTTAATTGGTCACCTAAAATTATCGTCCACAAAATTAAGACCGAAAAAACATGTCTTTTTGATTCTTTGAATTCCAACATTATTAGGTTCTTCATGATTTGGCTCACACTTACTTTTTGGGGTCCTTTTTCTTTCATGTATCCCAGTGTGGACCTGGTTTCATAGCTTTACTAAACTACCTGCCTTTCTCCAACTATAATAGGAAAGACCTTTTATCTGTATCTTTGTCCTAGAGTAAGATTTCCTCCTTTGTTTGTTTGGCCAAACTCTATCCCCCACCCCCACCCCACCCCCACCAGTACTCATGGCAGAGGTCACCTACTATTTGAAAACTCCTTCCCCAGGTTTTGTGTCCTGGCAAGTAGTTTATCTCCCTGTTGAGCTTTGGCTGAGTTCTTTGTACATGTCTATGAGACATGCAGTTATGCTGTTTTATAACTGATTGTATGTCCATTTCTCCCACTTGACTCTGAGTTTATTTGGAAAATTTACCTTGTTTATCTTTGTACTCAAAGTAGAAAGCATAGAATCTGCCAAGTTATAATCCTTCAAGATTCTTTAAATTTCTCTCTCTTTTTTTTTGTTTTTTACCTGAGGCAACTATTGTGATAAAGATTCTGAATCTCCCATATTTCTAACTGTGTCATTCAGATTCACCTGTGACAGTATGACAGATCATTGGGAGCATATATGCATATTTCTATGTTTATAAACAACATTGACATTTGATGTTTGTAACATGGTGCTTGTTTTTCTTTCTCTCTTTTTAGGCTCTGTTTGCTGAACTATTGGGAATCAGCCATTTCTTAAACATTGTGATGTTCTTTATGAGCTTAAATGAAGTCCCAGCCACATCTGATGAAAATGTCACTGTGATGGAGACAACTTTCAACAATATTCCTGTCTATATATATATACCAAACCGAAAATTAGAAGCACTACGAAGGGGCTTATTTTATATTCATAGTGGTGGTTGGGGTATACTGAAGGCTGGTAGGTGCCCCTTGTAGAAAATTTTTGTTTATCATATAGCATACATTTTATATTTACTCTGAAATATCTTGTAAACGTTAACATAGATAATGGGTTTGAAATTTATTTCTTGAAAGTTTCATTAAATTATTTTTAAGTCATGGCTTCCTAAAACTCAGGGAGTTATATTTATGGGTTTATTCTTCCAACACCTAACACCTGCTCATTGAAGGGAGTGGAGATTAATCTTGAAGAGAATTAAGTTGGCTTAAATTATTACTGTGAAAATGTGGGAACAAGAAAATTGACAATACACATTTAAAAGGATTGCTGAGCAGAAGAATTCATATTCTATAGCTATGATGAAATATTAGAAATATTTTCCCAGAACTTTTCACTGAGGAACAAGGTGTAGTCGCGGGCTTTCTGCTGAAGTAAACACCCATTAACTCATTTGTCAGACTTTGATTTATTTTCTTTTATTTCAGCTTTCTTTAATTATGACTCTCTGTCAAGATGAACAGCTGATAAACTTGATGCTGTCATCATTTTAACTAAGTAAGAGCACTTTTGGTTTGTTTGGGTAAGATGTTCTCAGCTGTCCTGGTCATTCCTTGGTTATGCCAGGTGTGTTTCAAATGAAATTGAGTGGATGAGAATAGAAAAAGTGAGTTTCAGCATGACAAGAAAAAGTAACAGGAAAAAGTTGCATATTTGGGTAAAGCGGGGATCAAAAACAGAAGTCAAGAAACTATTAGTATAAAATTAAATTGTTGACTCTAATGAACAAATGACTTTTGCTAGATTTCTAGCCTACAATAATTAGCAGAGTGAATAAGGAGGGCTTTGGAGTCAGAGAATCAGGTTCAAAGCCTGGTTCTAGAATTAACTGGATAAATTTGAACCAGTTAAAGCTCAGTTAAATCTCATTTTAGCTGTTTACTCATATGTAAACTAGGAGTCATAATATTTTCTGTATCATAGGGTTGTTTTGAGAATTAGGTGATAAAATACAATTAAAGCAATTGGTGTAGTATATTTCATGGTATAATCCTTCATTAAAAGCAATTAGTCACAAAATAAGATGGGAATACAGGTGAAAAAATCTATTTTAAAAAGCATTCTAGATCAATAATCAATAATAGAAAATGAAGAAACTACGAGAGTAACTACATGCCAACTTGATCATTAGATTAAATTGGAATAGAATAATCCCTAAGATTTGTTTGATATTTATTAGTTAGTATTAAAGTATAATGATTACAAAGAAAATAATATTCTGGGAGAAGTTTAGTTAGTTATCCCCTTGGATTTTTATTTTTTTCTTATATCTAACCCAAGTTTTGTATTCAAGCCTTTACTAGTGTAAAAGTTTTGAAATCAAGCATTATCATTAGGATTAAGTCTGTCTTTGGATTCATTATGATCCAAAATATGTTTGTTAAAGAAAAATTTTACTTTTGATTTTAGTGTCAAAGTGCATACACACACATTTTTATTAAAAATATTAACTTAAAGAACTTTTTTTTTTCCTGCCCACAGCTACAGATCAATGCCTAAATATCACTTTCCAATCGAATTTGAAGGTGTATGTAACTCATTAAAGTGGCTCTTACACCAAGATGTTCTTGACAAATATGGCATAGATCCTAAAAGAATTGGTATTTCTGGAGACAGTGCTGGAGGAAATTTAGCTGCAGCAGTGACTCAGCAGGTTTGTTGCTCAGATTTGTTTCATTTTTGAAAACACTATGCGTAAATGTTTATTTCCATATGAAAATATATTAATATACTGGAGGTTAGAGATACATAGAGAACATATCAGAGAACATTAATATACCTACTGTTTCTATTCTTATCTCGTACCAGATTTTTAAACATTAAATGATAGATCATTGGTTTAAACATAATCCATATGGTCAGGTAAGTATCATATAGTATTACTACAGTAGGGGATGTATTTGTGAAATTGATGACATCAATCACAATAACTAGAGAATCAGATGATTTCAGTATTCTTCAGTGGAGTATGCTAAAACTTGCATGAAAACTGTTGTCATCAGAATAATCAGATTGCCTATTGACAAAAACATTAGCAGGTTCATAAATACTATTTACTGTGGAAGGAGTCATAATCTTCAGATATCAATTATTACACTATTTCTATGACATTTAGCTAAAACTGGATACCTATTAGCTATCAATTCAATGTGATACATAATTATAATTAGCTTATCGTATTACAAGTAAAATTGTTTTTTTACCAGTTTACCTGACCTAAGAAATAAAGTTAGCACTGATGGCTTAGAAGCAATATTCTTATAGGAAAAAAAAATTCTTATAGATTTACAAATGAATGTCTGTAATTTAATAACATTCTAATCATAAATATTACAAATAAATTTATTGTGCAACAAAACAAACCTTGCTGCTGATTTTATTACTCGTTTTCCTACATATTTTAAAGTGCATAAATTTTGGCTATTGGTATATAACCTTCTCATGATATCTAGCCAAAAGAAAGATAATGGGCCAATTACACTCAAAAAACTAAGAGATTGCTATCATGAATATCCAATAATTACTACTTATGACCCTATACCTGTGGATCTCTAATTTTTGCATGCATCAGAATCACTGAAAGACTTGTTAAAACAAAAATTTCTAGTTCCTCCCTGCCCAATTCAGTGAGTCTGGGCTACGGCCTAAGAATTTGCATTTCTAACAAATCCTCAAGTAAAGTAGATGCTAGTGTCCCAGGGATCCTACTTTGAGAAGCTAATCTATGAGACACCGAGGGTCATTCCAACTTGCAAGACCAAGTAAATGTGCATAAAAACATCAGCTAAACTATATTGTTCAATATTACTGATTCCTAAATATTTTTGGCCATGTACTCTATTAATAGAAAACTTTTAGTACACCTCAAATACGTACATATTGATTTATAGATAAATTTGTCTTAATGCACTAGTGTAATTTGAATATTTAAAACATATAAACTTAATATTTATGTTTTAAATATTTATGTTTTAAAAACATATAAACTTTATATGTTTTAAATATTCAAATTACACTAGTGCATTAAGACAAATTTATAAAAGGACAGATAAAAAATATTAAAAAACATATAAATATTAATGAATTAGACTTTTGCCCAGGATTCATCTGTTTCGTGCCAGAACCAAATTAGAATTCCTAGTTATATGGTATTTCTCTTAAATGTCAATACTTGTTGCTATAATTGTATATATGTATATATACATGTTTTACTTTAAAAAATCTGTTCAGATTGACATTCTTGGCTGTAAGAGTAGGTACTTTGCTTTTTGAGATTTTGAATTTATTGCATATTAATTTATTGTATATAAAGGAAAACATATTTTAAATAAAAGATCTTATTTCAACAACTTACTTCAAATTATTTTCAGTTTATAGATGACTCAGATGTCAAGATCAAACTCAAGATCCAGTCTTAAATTTATCCTGCCCTTCAGCCTCTTGATATGGATTTACCATCATATCGGGAAAACTCATATTTTCCACCTCTGCCCAAATCATTAATGGTCAGAGTATGAAGTGAATACTTTACCATGGACAGAACACTTGAAAAAGCCATGCTTTTCAATCAACATGTACCAGTGGAATCAAGCCATCTATTAAAATTTGTTAATTGGAGTTCTTTGCTCCCTGAGAAGTTTAAGAAAGGATACTTTTATAACAGTCCAATTCATGGTACTTATGAGCTAGCTAAAAAGTATCCAGGGTTTCTAGATGTGAGGGCAGCTCCCTTGTTGTCTGATGACAACAAATTACATAGCTTACTTTCAACCTATGTCATTACCTGTCAACATGATGTCTTAAGAGATGATGGATCATGTACGTCACCCGACTTCAGAACGCTAGAGTTAGAGTGACCCATAAACACGTTGAGGATGGATTCCATGGAGCACTTTACTTTCAAGGATTAGGAATTACAAATAGAATAGAAAATCAGTATATGAGTTGGCTAAGTGAAAATCTATAGCAAAAATCTCAGCAGTGGATCATAAAAATTTATATGTCTCATTCTAGAAAACAAATTAGTGAGAATCAAAAAGTTATGTTTGAATCGAAGTTTATCATCTGTGACCTTTCTAAGAACCTCATAGCCATTGTGTTATTTTAAGCCAGTGAATTCTTCTCTATTTAATCCTTATTTTGTTGTTTACTCATTTCTGTGCTTTAGAAAATACCTATATTTCCTATATTTTTTATATAAAAATCCTTAACCCTGACGTTTACTTTACATCATAGACAAAAATTAACACAAAATTAATCAGTTATATATAAAAAAACTAAATTTTAAATTTCTAGGACAAAACAAAAGAGAAAAATCTTTGTGAGCTTTTGTTAGGCAAATATTTCTTAGTGCATGGGACAGAAAAAGGCACCAGATATAAAAGAAAAATAGATAAATTGGGCTTTATAAAAATTTAAGCCTTTTATTCTTTGAAAGACACTATTAGACAATGAAAAGACAAGACACAGACTAAGAGAAAATATTCATGAAATATATATGTGATGATGAATTTGAGTTTAGAGTACATAAAAAAACATCTATAACAAGAAGACAAACTATACAAGGAAAAAACTGGATGCAATATATGAGCGGCTACCTCATTCAAAAAGATATTTGGATGGCCAAGAAGTACATGAAAAAAATCAACATTGTTAATCATTAATAAATGCATTTTATCCATACCTTATAATGCTAAATATGACCCAGAAATTCCATTTCCAAAAAATATATAAAAACACATACTCCCTCTCACGTATTTGTATCTATGTTCAAAACAGTTTTAGTTATTATGGTCAAAACTGGAAACCATCCAACTATTCATCACCTGGTAAACAGATAAACACATTTTGATATTTATGTGATGAAATACTACTGAATGATGTAAAGGAATGAGTACTAATATATATGACAACATGCAACCACCTGTACATGCAACAATGTAGGTGATTTTCAAAAACGTAATACAGAGAAGCCAAATAAAAAAGAATACATACCACATGATTCCATTTATATGTGACTTCTGGAAAAGGCAAAACTATCAGGACAGAAAGCAAATAAGTGGTTGCTTTCTGCTGTAGGTTCAGGTAGGGAATTAACTTTAGTGGTTGTTATAATAGTGTATCCATTTGTCAAACTCGAACTCTGCATTTTGAACTGATGAATTTTATTGCACATAAATGCAACCTCACTAAAGCTATTTACAAAAAATAACAGGAAACAAGGAAAGGTTAAAAAGATAGTGAGAATGCAACACTTTTGAGAATATTTGAGGAAAAGGGAAGCAAAGGATTGAATATTCAGGCTCAAAGTTCCAACAGTCAAAATCATACAGTATTTCAATCATTTGTGAACTTTATCTTGCTGAAGAGTGCAAACAGACTTCATATTATTGAGGAATGCAAAGCATCTATTCTTAAAAAGAATAATATCCAATATGCTGATAGGTAAATCCTATGAAAATATCTACCTAACGCTGAGTTAATTGCCAAGCGGAGTATATGCACCAGACAAGAAATTCACTGAGTCTTTTCCTGAGTTGGAAAAGAAAACATTTTAAATATTAAAAGAGACAGGATCCAAATTTACTGTGGTAATTATTAAAAACTAACTATCCATGTAGTACAGATGAATCTCTATGCCTGTACACAATAGATTAAATCAAGTCCTATTGATCATTAGTCGGGATATAGTTCAGTTGGATTCAGGTCGGTTTCTTAAAGGTCATGGATTTCTAAAAGCATTAGTGTCAGGAGTGTTGTAGTAAAACATAACATTAAATTTTCATTCTCTTCTGGGGGAGTACCACTTTCAGTTGAAAATTTTCCGTTTATACCATTTATCCTTTATGCAGGAATTCTCTTGACAACATAGAAAAAGGTGGATACCCAAATTATTTTCCTTGCTTTCCTAGGAAAGTAGAACAGTGACAAAAAATATCATACATTAAAGTCAGCAGAATTAGCTTAAGAACATAACTAAGCTGTCTACATTTTTCATACGATTCAGCAGAGTTGTTTAACAACATATTAATCAAGGTTATATGTTGACCAAGATAAAAATTGAAAGACCCAGAAGTTATATATTAAACTGAGAAACAAACTTTAAAAATTGAAATCACAAAGTCTACTTCAGAGCCTTTTATTTTACAAGTTCCTTTATCTTTCTTCAGTCTATCAAATGGTGGATATTTCTAAGACGATTCGAAGCAATGCTTGCAACAAGCTTTTTCATTATTCACTCCAAACTATTTCAATCACTACATAGCACTTAAGACATTCAATTTGCATATAATTTTTGGCTTTTAATAAAGATATAACAAAACTAAGGATATACCATTAAAATATTCCAAAGCCTATATTTAAATACTTTTACTTTCCTCTCTTTAGCGTGAATTTGCTTCTACTATATTTTCCAGAATATTTGAGAATTAATATACTCTTCTCCAAGTCAGTGTTTCACGAATATTTGTCCAGTGACTACCTGAAGATATACAATGTTGACAGATTTGATAGAATTTTGCCAGAGGAGAGAGTTCTCTTTTACAAAGCGCATGCTGGTACTTGAGCTTTTATCAGCAACACTATTTGTTAATAGTTACCATATGAAGTCTGTAGGGCTAATGAGGAAACTATGGCTGAGAAGTTAGACAATCATTCTGGTTTGGCTTGCCCAACGTCTACTTAGTTGCAGGCATTGAAATAGTCTTATACCGTCTTGCTGAAGAAATAGAAGAGTTACATTATGGGGAAAAAAAATCCTTTTACTTTGTGATATTGGGAGTCCTCACAGTATATTACATTTATATACCGCTCCCAGATAATGTTGAGGAATCATGGAAAATAATGCTGTTGAATGCTGTTAACAGCATCATATTTGGTAAGTGAAATTATTCATTAACTAAGAAGGGCAAATTTTCTAGAACTCTAGGGTTTTTTTTTTTCTAATTTTACATGCCTTTGGCTTCCTATTATCAAATTTTGCTGGCTTCTTTATTATATTTCTGAATTATCTCAAAACAGACTACTAAAAATATTACCAATGTGGCATTTAGGTTATATTTCTAAAATGATTTATTTCAGTAGCAGTAAAGTAAAAAACAAACAAATAAAAACAAAAACAAAAACAAGCAAAATTTTTTAAACTTTTATTTATTTGTGTGCGGTTTTAAATTTTCATACAAAATTTAGAAGTCATGTTGAGCTACTTTACAGGTAACTACATTTAGCATTACTATTGGATTTGGAGTATATGCTGTAGACATGCGAGTTTAAGTTTTCATAAAAATATACTCTAAGTTGCCTGACTGAAAAATGCCTCATAAAGAGTGTGAGAGGTGTGGTTAGTGTCAGTGGAAGAATGCTGCACTCTTATCTCTGTTATGACTGCCTCACTGAGAACCTGATCCAGTTTATTTCCTCTCTCTCACTACAAAATTAACCTTCTCTCTCTCTTTTCTCCTGTCTCACTTCTCTCACTTCCTCTGTCTATCTATCATCCATCTATCCATCTAAATTTTTAACTGTAATCAGCAAAGATTGTTTGGTGGATTTGAGACATTGGAAACTGCTAGAGTTCAGATGAGAAAAAACCTTTGATCTCAACATGCACATTTCCAGAAATGGAAAGCTCACTACCTATTTATGTTGCCCACTCCGTTTTTTTTTTCAAAACAGTTCTAAATAAATTTTACTTTTTTGAATAGTAATACATTTATATAGTTCAAAAATCAAAGCAATATAAAAAGTATACAAGGAGATATCTGCTCTCATTTTTTTTTAAATGTATTGGGATGACATTGGTTAATAAAATTATATAGGCTTCAAGGATACAATTCAATAATACATCATGATATTGCATTGTGTGTTCACTCAAAGTTAAACTTCCTCCATCACCATGTATTTTAACCCCTTTACCCTTAACTACCTCCCCGCTTCCCCTCTTCCCTCTGGTAACCATTAAACTGTTGTCTATGTCCAAGAGTCTCTGTGTTGCCTTGTTCACTTGTTGATTTCAGAGTTATATCCCACATATAGGTAAAATCATATGATTCTCAACTTTTTCTGATTTATTTTGGTTAGCACAATAATCTCAAGATCCATTCATTTTGTCACAAATGGCAGTATTTCATCTCTTCTTATGACTAATATTCCATTGTGTACATGCACCACATCTTCTTGATCCAATTATCTACCAAAAGGCACTTTGGTTGTTTCCATGTCTTAGCCACCTTGAATAGTGCTACAATGAACACCAGGGTGCATATATCTTTACAGATAAGTGTTTTCAAATTTGGGGGGTAAATACCCAGAAGAGGGATTGCTGGGTCTCATGGTAATTCTATTCTTAAATTTGTCTTCCATAGTATTCCCAGCAATGGGAATGTAATTTAAATTGAGATCCTTTTCCCCCCACAATCTTTCCAATACTTGTTATTACTTGTCCTATTGATGATAGCCATTCTAACAGCTGTAAGATGTTATCTCATTTTGGTTTTGATTTGCATTTCCCTAATAGCTAGTGAAGTTGAGCATCTTTTCATATGTCTATTGGCCATTTGTAAAATCTTCCCTCCAAGATCAGGAATAAGACAAGGCTGCTCACTATCACCACTCTTATTTAATAGAATGTTGGAAGTCCTAGCTAGAGTAATTAGGCAAGTGAAAGAAATAAAAGGCATCCAAAGTGGGAATGAAGAAGTCCAATTGTCACTTATTACAGATGACATGATTCTCTATATAGAAAACCCTAAAGACTGCACTAAAAAACTTTTGGAAACAAATACAGAAAATTTTCAGGATACCAAATCAATGTACAAAAAACCGTAGCATTCCTATACACTAACAATGAATTTTCAGAAAAGGAAATGAAAAAAACCCACACATTTTTTTTGCAATTACAACAACAACAAAAAAATAAAATAGCTAGGAATAAACTCAACAAAGCATCTGAAGGACTATACACTGAAAACTATGACACATTATTAAAAGGAATTGAATAAGAACAAAGAAATGTAAAGATATTCCATGTTAAAGGTAAAAATGACCTTATTACCTAAAACAGTGAACAGATTTAATGCCATCCCAATCAAAATCCCAATGGCATTTTTTAAAGAAATAGAGAAAAAAAAATCATCAGATTTGTGTGGAATCATAAAAGACTCCGAATAGCCAAAACATTCCTGAGAAAAAAGAGCAAGGCCAGAGGGATCACTTTGCCTGACTTCGAATTATACTACAAAGTGATAATAATCAAAACAGCGTGGTATTGGCAGACAGACAGACACACAGACTAATGGAACAGAATTGAGAGTCCAGAAATAACCCTCCGTATATGTGGACAAATGATTCTTGACAAAAGAGCCAAAAATATATACTGGAGAATAGGAAACCTCTTCAAGAAATGGTGCTGGGAGAATTGGAAAGCCACGTGCAAAAGAATGAAACTAGACTGCTATCTGTCATCATACACCAAAATTAACTCAAAATGGATCAAATACCTAAATATAAGACTTGAAACAATAAATTGCATAGAAGAAAACATAGGCACAAAACTTATGGACCTTGGTCTTAAAGAAGATTTTGTGAATCTGACCTCAAAGGCGAGAGAAGTAAAAGCAAAATAAATGAATGGGACTATATCAAACTAAAAGTCTTCTGCACAACAAAAGAAACCATCAACAAGACAAAGAAGTAACCAACTGAATGGGAGAGGATATTTGCAAACAATACCTCTAATAAGGGGTTAATATAAAAAATATACAAAGAACTCATGTAACTCAACAATAAAAAAAATCCAATTAAAAATAGGCAGGGGACCTGAACAGACATTTGCTCCAATTTTTATCTTTATCCATCCTATTCTTAACCCAGTCCTCAGAAGAGCATCAGTTTTATTAACTTCTTATAATCCATCCTTGTGAGTTTTTACACAAGTAATACCAATAACAAATACAAGTAATAAAAGACATATATTCTTATCCTCCTTCCAGTTTTACATAAAAATAGCACAAAAAGTATTCTGTTGTGGAAAGTAAGAGTGGTTGTGGAACGGGAAAGGGACAATTGGTCTGCTAACTTCATGCCCAGACACTAAAGCTATTCCTGGGGGAGATTTAGACTCTGCCTAAGAGGCTCAGGAAACAGAAACTTTCTCCCCCACAGTTAGCGCTTTAAGCTGAGTCATGCTACTGCTACCATTTGCCAAGTCTGGGAATGCTTGCATAAGGCTAAAAATCATTGAATGTCTTTATCTTTGGAATTGCCAGCTTTGTTATTTTTTTTACAGGTACACTGTTCACAATACGTATATACTAGCATATATACTCCATAAGGAAGCATCATAATAGTCTAACTCCTGATCTGTGTGCCTATATCACCCAAGATCTGCATATCGACATGCATATCAGAGCTGGCTACATAATTTGTAGTCTAGTGTAAACTAAAAATATGAGACTGCTTGTTCAAAAGGCAGGAGGAAAAGTGTAAAGATATTAAAACATAATGTTTTTTCTTTTAAAAAATTTGTATTACTTATGAAATATAATAGGGGTTATAGGGCATGTGAATAACAAGTTACAAGTTGCAAAAATATATGTTGATGTAATTTTATATAATACAATGAATAATAATGTTAATGTTTTCATTGATTATAAGATTTTTCTGGCTGGCTTTTTTGTAAATTCATTTATTAGCTCATCAAAATCTATACTTTTAGCAACTTTATTTTCAATTTATATAATTAAAAGTGAAAGTGAAATTAGTCAATCTTTGCAAATGCAAGGTTGAAATTAATTTTAATAATCTTAAATTTGAGAAGGATCATTTTGCTAATACAACTGTAAGAGCTGTGAAGAGCATTTTATTGACTGTAACAACATTGGGATACATCATTTCTGATCAATTATTTCAAAATATAAATTTCAATATATCAGAAATGATTATTCTTGATAGAATGAAATGTTTTATTTGTATGAAATCTTTTTAGAAGAAAAAGGAGAGGCTCTACAAGGAAATGACAAATTTTTTTAGAAAAGAAAATTTAACTCTTTAGAAAAAGATTTAACTCTTCATACAAATTAGTTTCATGTAAGTCTGAATTTAATTTTAAATGTACATTTACACAATAGAATTTTAACATTTCCTTTGACATTACCACAACTTGTGGAAGTTGTATAAGAAACTGAAGTTAGCTTAATTATTTGCATGCAATTCATTTTATTTTTGCATTCTAGTTCTAGTCCTCTATCTTCAATTAAAAAGAAAAATAATTTAAATGCCTTTCTCATTTAATAATTGTTTCATCCAAAGCTACATATGATAGTGGTATTTTCTAACAAATATATAACAATCTTTAAATTTATATTTTCTATTTCAAAGCCTGTGATTATTTGCTTTGCAATGATGCCGTTTTCAAAAAGACTTATTTAATGAATTCTTTAACTTATACTATGCTTTATTGCAATGTCTATGTGTGTACTTTTTTTGTAATAATTTGCTGACAGTTTAACAGGTTGAATACCCAGTTTCTGTTCCAGTGCTCAGACAGGAGATTTAATGTTCGTGGCATCTTAGAGTGAATGAAATGAGCCAGCTTCCCATGACAGTCTCTAGGCTGTGTCCTTGAAGATCCTCTCCTTTCTCTCAGGTCTCAGTGCCAGCGCCAGCCAACCCATCTGGGCCCCACTGTGGACTGCACTGCCCCATTTAGACATTTGAACACATGCTGGGTGGCCAGGCCAACTGATCTGAGAGCACACACTGACAGTTGTACACTTTGCCTGTAGATCTGAGCATCTAAAGTGATGTTCTTTCATTTATTTCTGATATTGGTAAATTGTATTTCCTTTTTTTCTAAGTAATTTAACTAGTTTCTTTTCAAAGAATCAATGTTTAATTTTGTTTTTCTATTTCCCATTTTATTGATTTCAGGGTTTTTTTCCCTTTATTCTTTCTTTCCTCCATACTTTGGGGTTAATTCACTCTTCTATTTCTAAGGTATTAACGGAGGAAGCTTAGATCACTTACCTTTCCTCTCTTCTAATACATATGCTTAAAGCTATAAATTTTCCTCCAATCAATGTTTCATCTCTACTCTACAAATTTTGATATACTATGGTTTTATTTTTATTCGGTTCTAAATATTGTTTTGTTTCCCCAGTGATGTCTCTTCCCTGACCAATGAATTATTTAAAAGTATATTATTTAATTTCCAAATATTTGGGGATTTTCCATAAATTATTATGATTCTGATTTTTATTTGAATTGTATGATGGACAGACTGTATTCTGTACAATTTCAGTCTTTTTTAACTTGAAATTTTTTTGCCCCAAATCTGTTGTTTGATAGTGTTTTACAAATCTATATGCTTACTGTTTTTCTGTTTACTTGCTGTATCAGTTAATAAGAGTGTTGATCTCCAACTAACAGTTTTAAATATTTCAATTTCTCTATTCAGTTTTTTCAGCTTTCTGTATTATGAAGCTGTTACTACATGCATACTCACGTAGGACTGCTATGTCTATTAAAGAACTGACCTTTTTGCCATTATGGAATGTCTGTATTTTTTCCTGGTTACATGCATTTTTTTAATGAATATGTACATTTCTCTTCCTTAACATTATTGTCTTCAGATTTCTCTTTTACCATCATTTTAATAAAATATGGAGAAATGAACAAAAATTAAAGTAGTGCTTATTCTACCATCCTATTTTATACTTATTCTTTTAGAATTATACACTTGAAAAATTAGTATTTTTCTTCCTTGGGGCCTCGGTCATTCTAGGCCTTTTATGAAACAATTGAAGTCTTGAAGTCATGAAGTCTTCAGTCCACTTTGTCTATTGCATTATTGGTCTATTTCTTGTTTTAATGAGTTTGTTGTGTATGCTAGATACTAGTATTTTCTTATTTAAATGTATTGCAAATAGCATTAGCCACACTGTGGCTTGTCTTTTCAATCACTTTATAAGACATTTTGATTAGTAGAGTTGTGAAGAATATTGTGACTATAAATTCTTAATATTAACCTAACTAAATTTATCAATATTTCTACCATAGTTTCTGAGTTTTCTTTAATACATGTTTATTTTTATTAAACTTCTCTTAAGGACTCTTTCCTCTCATTCATCTTCATGGACTCTGGAAATACAGGGGTAGCAAATACCTGCTCTTCTCTATGACCACATATTATTTTTTCCTCCAGGCTGAGTTTATTTAATCTTATTTAATAAAAAGGCTTTCTACTCAGATTTCCTTCTAAACTCTATTTGCCTTTCGAATCTCAATTCTAATACAAGTTAAAAACCTTTGCACTACCCAACATCTGTACAACTATTCCCTCAAATTTTACTCTTATTTATAGAAGGACATCATTTTATAACTTAGATCTTCCATGTGGCTCTGATTTTTTTTGAGGATGAGAAGTTTGCCTGATTCTGTGGGGGTATTTACAGCATTTAGCACAGAATTATATATTCTATAATAATATTCTTATTGAATGAGTGAATAAACGAGGATTGGTCTCACATCGCAATTCGGCATCTGAATTTCTATATCTTCTGGTGCTATCATGGCTGATTTTTCTGAAAAAAAAAGTAATTAAGTCTCTTTGGGTCATATTGAATATTAATTTGCATTTCTTTATTCAAAAACATTTTGACACTTAGGAGGTATGTGTGCACATGTGTGTTTTATTTTAAGCCTAGCTTGCTGAAATGTTGGGACTAAACCACTACATGGAATCTGTAATGTTTTTAGAAAGCTTTCAATGTATTCCGCCAATATCAGATGAAAAAGTAACCGTGAGAGATGCAACATTTAACAACATTCCTGTTCATATATATGTGCCAAAACAAGAGCCAGAATCATTAAGAAGGGGCTTATTTTATATCCATAGTGGCGGTTGGTGTTTGGGTAGAACTGGTAAATGTGATATGTTAGAAAATTCACTTTATAGTATATAATTGACTATTCTTTGTCATGATCTACAAATTAAGTATCATGTTTCTGCATCTGAAATTCATTTCTTTAATGAAACATGAATTAATAAACTTTTTAAAATCTCAGTCTAAATAAAAGTTTATTAACATTTGGAATTTAAAACATTTTCGTTACATAATTTATGAGAGTTTCTGACCCAGCCACTGACAGAAATTACAAGTTTTACAGGATGAAGATTAAGCTTCATGGTAAATATAAAAGTCTCTTTGCATTTTGAACTTGCCTACATATTGATGGAAATGTCTTCTTTTTCCTGCAAGACTCAAATAATACTTTTCAAACTATGCTTTTCTAACATCCTGGATAGAGGTAAAAAGACCATACGGATTTCATTTAGTGCAATTAAATGTTAAGATATAATCTGCTTTCTTCGAATTGTCTCCTGCTTAACAGTATATAACTGAATAATGGGTAGTCACTTTTTCATTTTTTTTTTCTTCAATAACATTTCTATCCCTTTTCCAGATCAAAATGTGCTCCAGAAAAATACTTTAGTTTTTATGCTGAAGTAAGACATTTTGTATTTTTTCTCTGTGTCGGGTATTACAGTGGACAGGATAATTGATTAAAAGTAGAAAGACTCTGTTCAAGGCTCAAAGTCCAGAGTCCTGGGAATACGGTCTACAAGAATGGGCATACCACTTTGCTCTGGGGGATCTGTGCACTTTGTGAAGTAAGCAGCCAGAGGAAGTCCATACAGGTTGGGTGACTTAGGGAGTTCTGAAATGTAGCTAGTTTAAAAAGTGGTGAAAGAATAGTGACTTAGTCATTCCAAGTGATTAAGGATCCTCAGAGATATAAGGGAAATGAAGAGAGAAGATCATTTCAAGAATGGTGTAGTGGCAGAATGAAACAGTAGAGGAATCCTGAAATATTGAAAGAATTGTTCATGAGCTTGGACATTTTTATTGGTTGTGTGAAAGCAGAAATTACGAATAGTAGGATGCTAACTTACTTATGATGAGTGAATAGTGAAGATGATGAGGAATTTAAAGCAGTGATTATAGTCTTTCAAGAAGCTTTATTGAGAAGGAAAAATGAGAAATAAGAAGTCAGACAAAAAGAAAATACAGATGTGGTAGTGAGTATTATATTTTTATATTTTAGTATGCGAGGCATAAATATGTATGTAGATTGAATTAAAAAAAACAAACAAACAGTGAACAGCAGTATGCTAAAGAAATGAGGATGATGACTAGGGCAGCAGAAATGCAATGATGGGGATCTAGAGTGAGATCCAAAGGCAAAGGATTGCCAACACACAGAAGAAAATGGGGCAAGTCTTGCTATGAGAGAGAAGCTTTCAGTGGAGAGATTTTATGTTGGCAGTGGAAATGTAAAAATTGAGAGAGTACTACTCAATAATACCTATGAATAAGAGTTGTCATCAGCTGCTATTGATAAAGCTGTGTTTCCAAAATTTTTTACAAGTTTATCCTTCAAATGGCCCTACTGTTCACAGTTTTGCTCTTCAAACATTTTGTTAAACTGTCCCCATGTGAGTGCCAACCCTCAACACACACACACACGTGCACACACACTCCTTCTAGAAAACATCCATATAAACTTGCAGTCTCCATTCAAATCCTTTTAAAATTCTTCCCAGAACCTCTAGGCAGATTAATGAGGGATTATTCTTATATTTCAACACTACTCTCTACTCACCTCAGTTAAGGCAACTATATTCTGTGTTTCTCTTGTTGACCTATACATGTTCTCTGACTTTAAGGAGCTTACATCTATCTGCCCCAACCCCTGCAGATAGATGTAAGCTCCTTAAAGTCAGAGAACATGTCTCTTCAAATTTGCATTCCCAGTCTCTAAGTGCATGTCAATCACATAGTAGACACCTAAACCAAGCTAATTTGAAATAGACTACTTGGAAATGTGTGGCAAATGGAAAGGAAAAATGATCAAGGGCAAGTGAAAGAATCACTGAGAAGAATAATTCACATTCTATTGAGATGTAAGTATGTGCATTGGTTAACATTAGTATTATGTCTTAAAATTAGTATTAGTATTAAAATCTAACCTAGTATTAGATTTTCTTTATACATATAGTATTTCAAAATAAATAGAAGAAATATAAAGTCATCAATGTAAACTTTATTCTTAATGGTATCATTTTTTAAATTCATATTACTATTTAACTATTTTTTTTATTTCAGCTCTTAATAACTATGACCTCTGTCAAGATGGATGATAGATGGACTGATGCAGTCATCATATCAACCAAGTAAGAGCTGTGTTGGTTTGATTTTAGGCCAGATGCCTTACATACCAAGATTCAATCAACCATATGGAGTGCTTTATTATGTAAAAATTAATTACATCAGTGATGACACAGTATGGACAGAGAAAACTAATGTCAGAGGCTGTCTGGACCAGGATCAGAGAGAAATGGCATGTTCACATAGGTCAAGAAATGAAGGCAGGAAAGACAAGAAATGTTCAAGTAAAATTGACTCTACCTCTGGTTTTCTTTCCTTATTAATTAGCAGAGTATTAGGGATAAAGACTGTGGAGACAGAGGACTGAGATAAAATGGCGGCTCTGAAAATTGGTAATTGTGTGACATTTTAAAGATATTTCACTTCAAATAATAATTATTTGCACATTTAAGCATCGATATGAAGATTAGATATTATAATACATTTACAGTGCTTGGAATGGTGCCTAGCACATAGGAATCTATTGATGAAAGCAACTATTACACAAATTAATGATGAAATTTATGACAGAATATATCTGAAATTATATTCTAGAGGATACTTTAGGAAAGTGGAAAAAGGTTTGAATTTTCTATAGAACATACTCTGTGAAAACTAACTAAACTTAAACCTAAGAAAAAGCAGAATCTAGGAGCTATAATAGCAAGTCACATGAAATATTTTGATAAAGTTGAAAAAGTAATTCTGCAGATACAAAGAAGGAATATGATTATTTAAAAAGATGTAGCAATTACCATAAAAAGTCATTCTGGAAAAATTTTATCAAGGAAAAGATAGTAGTTAGACAGTATTTCTAAGATTAAAACAAATATTACATCAAAATTTTAATCTTGTTTATAAAAATGACAGTTTAGTCATCACCAGTCAATGTCATGATGGAGAAAAACATGACTTCCAATTCATAGAAAACATCCAAATATCATGTTAGTAAAAAATTTTTACCTTTTTACTGTTTTTGTGTTGGGAGTACGTGCCTTGTCTTGATACACAAGTAAATTAATGATCAAGGAAATGTTGTTTTTTTACTTACAGCTACAAACTAGCCCCAAAAGTGTCATTTCTCAGCTCAGTTTGAAGATGTATATACTACATTAAATGGTTTTTACACCCCAAATTTCTTGAAAGTTGATAATTCTGAAAACAGTGCTGGAGGAAATTTAGCTGCAGTCATGACACAGCAGGCAATATGTTCAACACTTTCATTTATTGTTTTCTTTCATCTTACATTCAATATTTGATTCATACGTTTAAATTATAATGTTTCAATAATTTTCTTTTACTTATATTGGGGACATTAAGAAGAATAATTTCATACTTTTAATATATCTCTTTTAATTAAAATACTAGTACAATTTCTTGTATACTAGACTGACCTTTTAAATGAGAGAAAAATCAAAAAATTATAGGAATAACCATAATTAGGAAGTCAGAATATTGTGTATATTCTGAGTATATCCAGAATATACATTCAGCATATTGTATAACATAATATAATATGTGTATATATGTTTGCCAGCATGAAATATAGGCCATCACTAGGAGAGAGATAACATGATGCTAAATGCTAGGTTTCAAGCTGTTCTTAAAAATATTTTTTTTTTTATTTGAACAATCAGAGTTGAAGGTAGCCAGTAACACAGACAAATAGAAAAATAAGAACCAGGTAACAGGAACACCCAGATATTCAGATATTGTTATAATTCGAAAAAATGTTTTAATGGAATGTGTCTAATATAAATAATATATTTTATGTGTTTATGAAAGGAAGAACTATAAAAAAGTGTTAAGAGAGATTTGAAAAATGCACAAATACATCTTAAAAGAATGAAAGCATTAAATATAAAAACTGAATCTTGAAATTAGTTTTTTTTAAAGATTTTATATTTTTAGGGCAGTTTTAGGTTTATAGCTGGAGAGAATTTAGCAGCAGCAGTGATAGAGCAAGTAAAATGCTCAGCATTTTCAAACTGGGAAGGTAAGAAATTTCAAATATAGCCTCTGCCTCCACAGACGCTTATTAACATCCCTCACTAGAGTGGTACATTTGTTACAATTAACTTAAATTGGCACATCATGATCACCCAAAGTCTTAGTTTACATTAGGGTTCATTCCTAACCATCCGACTTAGGTGGTTAGTACATTGACTGCAGTACAACAATATAGCAAATTAAAAGATAGATCAGAAAAATTATTTATAATGTTGTACAGAGATTGAAAGATAGAAAATACAAAATAGAGAGAATATATACCAAGAATATGGTGAGAAAGACTAATATGAGTATATTTTTCAAGTCAGAGGACGAAATAGAGGACTTTTTTTTGACAACATAATTCAAGAGAATTCACAACCCAGAATACTGGCACTTTGGATATTAGAGAAGATTTAGGATCAAAGCGGCAGGAAGAAATAAAGAACAGGAAGAAAGTGGTAAATATAAAATATAAATATAAAATGAAAACTGACTGTGTGATTTAAAATTAGAAAGAAATTGACATATATAATAACAATAGCCACTACATTGGGACTAATAAAAATATTAAAAGGTTCTAACAACTTTCTATTGTCCAAGAAGATAATAAGGATATAATTAATATTATACATTGGTAAATTAATAAATGTTACTTTAATCCTTAGTGTAGCCTATAAAAGCATTCTTTAAAAATGTATAGATAGAGGGGGAAAAAATGGCATAGATGATAGAGGCTCTGTTCATCCCTTTGGTGACCAAATCAAAGTTGTGACAGAAACAAGGAACAAACGGCAAGGAAAAATCGCCTGGGATCTTGATGAACAAGCCATACAACTAGAGAGAAATCCAAGAAATCACCTTGCAGCAGCAGAAGGTAGGATGGGGCGAAGACGCAGGGCTGCTGGGTCTCTAGCAGCTGAATGAGACAGAGGTGGAGGTACCGGCAGCGGCAGACGCCTCTTAAAGGGGCCACATCCGTGAGTGGATTTTCACGTTGATGGACTTCCTCTCTCTGAGTACCAGTAGCAGTTCGGCTGCACAGGGGGCCCCAGGGACTTACCAAGGGACACTGAGTTGTCGCAGTGAGGGCTGCAGGGAGACTCGCTCTGTACAGAAGTGCCGGTGGTAACCATTGTTTCCTGTTGAGCCCTCCCCACTCCCAGTGGGCAGACTCAGCGCTACTATAGCTGAGACATCATCAAACTGGATAACAGAGGTCACTCCATCCAGGATTCCCTGAAACTCTGCCTCCTCCCCCAACTCACAGCCCCACCCAAGCCACATCCAGGTATATCCTCTGTGAGTCAGATGCTCCTTGCTGAGCAGTGCCTAGACTCACACTGGAGGCAGCTGGCCTCCATTTCTGGTGTGGCCTTTTGAGGCGAGTATAAGCACAGCATCTGTGGATTGCTTGCTGAATCTTAACAGGTGGCTCCAGAGGGGCACAGGCTTGTGCTAAATTTGGCCTGCAGCTGAACGCCTCTCAGGACTGGGCCACTGGACACCTACTTCACAAATCCACACTAATAAAACTGGGAGACTTAAGAGCTTTGTTTAGTACATAGAAATAGACACAGAAAGGCAGCCAAAATGGAAAGACAAAGAAGCAGAAACCATATGAGAGAACAGAACAGAGATCCAGATGTAATAGAGTCAAGTAATCTAACAGATGCAGAGTTCAAAACACTGGTTATAAAGACACTCAACAAACTTAAGGGAAGTGTAGATAAATACAGTGAGAACTTTAACAAAGAAATAAAAAATATAAAAATGGAAATGAAAATTATAAAAAGAAACCAGTCAGAAAAGAACACATTATCTGAGATGAGGAATATAATTAAATGCAATAAACGGAGTGAATAAAGAAGTGGATCAAGTGACCTATATAAAGGATGGGAAAGCCAAGGACACTCAATCAGAATGGCAAGAAAAAAGAAGCCAAGACTATAGTAATAATTTAAGGAGCCTCTGGGACACTAGTAAATATAAAAATATCCATGTTAAAGAAGTACCAGGGAAGAAAAAAAAAAAAAAAACGTTGAAGAGCTATTTGAAGAAATAATGATGGAAAACTTCCCTAACCTGGTGAAGGAAATAAACATAAAACCCCAGGAAGCTCAGAGAGTCCCCAAAACCAGGAGCCCAAAGAGGCCCACACCAAGACACATCATAATTAAAATGCCAACGGTTAAATAGAATGAGAGACTCTTAAAAGAAGCAAAAGAAAAGCAGTTATTTACCTACAAGGGAGCATCCATGAGACTGGCAGCTGATTTCTCAAAAGAAATTATGCAGGACAGAAGGGCTTGGCACAAAATATTCAACGTGATGAAAACCCAGGATCTACAACCAAGAATACTTTACCCAGCAAAGCTATCATTTAGAGTTGAATGACATATAAAGAGCTTCCCAGACAAAGATAAGCTAAAAGAATTTATCATCACCAAGCCAGTATTACAGGAAATGTTGGAAGGACTTCTTGAAGAAAAAAATATATATCAAAAACAGGAACAAAGAATGGTAATAATTACATTACTATCAACAAGTACCACAAATAGAAAATAATTAAGTGCTCCAACCAAAAGATAAAGTGGCTGAATGGATAAGAAAACAAGACCCTTATATATGCTGCCTACAAGAGACTCACTTCAGATTAAAAGACACACAGACTAAAAGGAAAGGCATGGAAAAAGATATTGCCCTGATGGACCTAATGGGTGTTGTGCTGAAAAGGGAGGGATACAGAAAGACAAATATCGCATGATTTCACGAACATGTGGAATCTATAGAACAGAATCAACAACAACACCAACAAAAACAAAAATAAACTCATAGATACAGAAAATATTTAGAGGGATACTAAATAGGAGGGAATTGGGGGGACAAAAAAAGGAAAGAGATTAAGAGGTACAAATAAATAGTTGAAGAATAGACATGGAGATGTAGAGTGTAGCATGGGGAAGATGGTTAATAATGTTGTAATAAATATGTGAGGAGGAAATGGGGGTACTAGGCTTAGTGAGGTGATCACTTTATGAGTTATGTGAATATCTGACCATTATGCTACACAACTGAAACTGGTATATTATTGTATGCCAACTATAATTGAAAAAAAAGATCATTGTATTGTACAATGTAAATACAAGCAACTAATTGTCTATTATATTTCAATAGACAGAAAATGTACAAATAAAAAGATATCACAGTAAAATGGAATAATAAAATATTATTTCAAAACAATGTGAGACAGAGAAAAAAATCATATACCTTGTATGATTAAGAAAAAAGAGGAAAATCACGATAAACCAATATAAGGAATAGAAAAAAGACTATAACTAAATATCTTGCAGATAATAAAAATTTAATAATATACATTGAACATCTTTACTCAACACATTTAAATTTAGGTGAAATGGAAAGATTCATTAAAAAAAGAATAGGTGCAAGAAGAAATAAAAAATGATTATCTTATTACCAGGAAATAAATTGAATGGTAATTTTAATATATTTACACACACACACACACACACACACACACACACACACACACACACATTCGCTCTCTCTCTCTCTGTGTCTCTCTCTCTCCAGGATTAAACAGCTTCAAACACTAATTTTAACAAATATTTTTAAAAGAAACATTTCTACTCCTAAAACAATTTCCAAAAAATAGGAAAAGTTGCATTTTGAGAAGCTGACATACCTTGATTCTTAACCTGACAAGGCCATTTTGAGAAGTAAAAGTTACAGGCATTCATACTATGTACACAGAAGCAAAATCCTAAACTAAAATACCATCTTACAAAATTGAGCAACATATTTAAAAAATATATATCATGATTGCCTTGAGTTTATTCTAGTAGAGTGTGGTAGGTTTAACATTAGAACAACTATTAATACAGTTCTCCAAATTAATTATTTAAAGGAGAAAATCATATGATTATCTTGATAATAACAGTTCGTTTACATATAATATTCAGTATTTCCAAAGATGAAACAAATTAGCTAACCAAAAATACAAGTGAACGTCCTAAATTTGAAAAAGTATATAAACAAAAACACAGGAAACGTCATACTTAATGGTTACTTATTAAAAGTTTTCTCTTTTAAATTGGATATGCCCTACCACCACTTCTAATCACAACTGTACCTGAAGTCCTGGCCAGTACTCAAACCATTAAGAGAGCAATATTTTTTTTCAGTGTGCTAATAATCAGTTTGACTATTCTTGAGTATGCCAACGCTTCAGACATAAGTAATATAAAATTGGTAGTTTCTGGAAAAAGACAACCTTAGGAAAGTCTGACAATTATAACTAACTTATCCAAACATTATTATGTAAAAATAAAAATAAAAAAGCATGGGTTACAGATATATATTTTCTGATTGGTATGTACAATGATCATTTTGTCCCAGTAGCAAAAGAATATTGCAAGAAAATTAGCTTTGAAGAAAATTATAAAATTCTATTTTTCCTTAGAGTCTAGACCTAGAAAAAACAGAGCAGTGCTCAAAAAATTAAAAATTAATTGTTCCACATAATTTAGATTTATCCAAGATCTAACATAGTCTCAGCATCAGAGAAAAACAAAATAGCATTCCCCCATATCTCAATGCTTATTCCTATACTAATATATTTAAAATATTCTTAATAATGAAAAAGGGAATCAAATATGTACAAAGCTTCAGATTATGTCTGGGTTGTATAAGTATAAAATTCACATTATAATAAAAGATCCTCTTTTGCATTCTATGAAGAGACTGGTATTAATTTGTTTTGTAAATTAAAACATTTAAATTATGAACATTGAGTACTAAAAATTATTTAATATTAGGACTTATCAAGATGTTGTATATTATGTTGTATTTTTAGGGATTTTAAATTTAAGAATACATTTTTGCATTGTAGTTATTTTATTTTTTAAAGTGATTGATTTAAGCAAACATTGTCTCATTTTTTTCCGTTCTTAGGAGACCGAGATATCAAGATTAAACTCAATATCCAGTCTTTAATAGTATATCCTGCCTTTCAGACTTTTGATATGAATACACCATCATATCAAGAAAATTCACATTTTCTAGTTCTGCCCAAATCACTCATGGTCAGGCTTTGGAGTGAATATTTTACTACAGATAGATCACTCGAGAAAGCCATGCTTTGTAATAAACACATACCTCTAGAATTGTCATTAGTTCAAGTTTGTTAATTGAAGTTCCTTGCTCCCTGAGAAGTTAAAGGCCACATTTATAAGGATCCAACACATGATAGTTCAGAACTGGCTAAAAAATATCCAGGGTTTCTGGACATGACAGCTTCACCTTTTGCTGGCTGTTAACAAATTACGTGGTTTACCTCTGCCCCATGTCATCATTTGTCAATACAATGTCTTAAGAGATGATGGACTTCGGAATTCTGGAGCTCAGGTGATCCAAACCCACACAGAGGGTGTATTCTATGGAACAATCTCTTTTCTACAAATTAAAATAGGTTATAGAACAGCCAATCAGCATATTGGTTGGTTAGGTGAAAACCTGTAGTAAAATTTGATCAATTAGAAAAAACACAAGCCCCGATATTTCAGGAAAAAGGATAAAGACCCAATGGATTGTTAGGAATACACATTTTATTCACAAAAGTCTCCCTAAATCCATATGTACATAATAGTTGTTATAGTCAGTGAGTGATTTTTCTACATTAATCCAGGAATAATTCACTCACTTTTGTTCCTTAGAGTAGATTGATTTTATTTTTCTGTTATTGTTATTTTAAAATCTCTAGTTTTCTTACATTCTCCCTTTTTTCTTACTTGATAAATTTTACCATAGTTAGAAGAAACATCTGCTTTTTCAATACCAAAGCTTCACTCAGAATAATTTTAAGTCCTTGGAGAAGAGCCATTTACCAGTGGTGTGAATGAAGTTGTCACCCTTTCTAAATGTATTTGCCCCAGTTCGATATCACCTGTCTACCATTGTAAAATTCATTTCTTGATGTACAACCCAACTCCTTAGCTAGGATACCAAGATTTAAACAATTATATATTCAAGATATCTATGGATATCTTGATGTTTTGATGAAAGGATAGTGATGACTTTTCTGAAATATTTTCAACTCCAGAATTTGAAAAAAGTCTTTCAAAAGTCTTCTGTCAAATCAATCCATGACTGGTGTTTGCCAGTTGTTCATGCTGTTTACCTTAAAGGACATGATGCTATTACAGAAAAACAGCTTATAAAGCCAGTGCCAATGTAAATCGGAGGTTAGCATTCTAAAAAATACTTGCTTAAAGGAATCGGCATATTATTGCCTGTGGCACTTTCACATGAAACAGGTAAAATCATTGTCAAGGACATAAATGGATATGGATTGGACAAGAACAGAGGTACAGAGGCACAGTTTATATAACTGCTTTTATGTATATATTTTGTTAAATTTATACCTGAGTGTTTCATGTTTGAGGCTGTTGCAAATTATAATATCTATTTTTTGTAATTTTTATTTTATAAACGTTCACCTTTAGAATATGAAGCATAATTGGTTTTACATATTGATATTGTACCTTGAAACCTTGCTTAATTCACTTATTAGTTCTAATAGCTTTATAGTGGATGATTTATAATTTCCTATATAGGTAATCATGTTATCCGTAAAGAGTTTTAATTATTTCTCTCCAATCTACATGCTCTTTATGTCTCTTTCTTGCCTCTAGGATTCCCAATATAATATTGGGGGGAAAAAAGTGGTGAGAACATGCAAAAAAATACAGATATATATAATTTGATGAATGGATATACAAATGCATTACTTATTCATATTATCAGGATTTAGACATGGAATTGGAATCGTGCTAAATTTATCAAATAGGGGGAATGTGATACAGATAGATATTTATACAGGCATTAGAAATTTTATAAAACTGATCCCAGAGATTGGTAACTACCAGAAGCAACTGCACTCCCAGGGCTGGGTGAATAAAAGAAAAGAGATAGTATCTAGAAGGGCTGTTGCACAGTTCTGTGTTGAGAACTTTCAGGTATGTCACTTGGCTGATGTTGATGATGAAGGTGCTTGGACCTTCAGCAGACAGTGGTCTGGCTCTTGCTGAGAGTTCAAGAAGATGTTGAAATTAATGTCTCTGGCTATTAGAAGACTGCCAAAGCTTTTTAGTTTGATATAGCACTTTTTTTTTTCTTTTTCTTTTTTTTTTTTTTTTCTTTTTGCTTTTACTTCCCTTGCCTTTAAGGTCAAATTCATAAAATCCTCTCTAAGACCAAGGTCCATGAGCTTAGAGTTTAGTATATATGTTTTCTTCTCTGCAATTTATTGTTTCAGATCTTATATTTAGGTCTTTGATCCATTTTGAGTTAATTTCAGTGTACGGTGATAGGAAGCCATCTAGTTTCATTCTTTTGCTTGTGGCTTACCAATTTTCCCAGCACCATTTATTGAAGAGGCTTTCTTTTCTTATTGTACGTTTTTGGCTCTTTTGTCGAAAATTATTTGCCCGTATATATGTGTGTGTTTATTTCTGGGCTCTCAATTGAAGTTTTTCTGCCAATACCATGCCATTTTGATTATTGTCACTGCTTTGTAGTATAATTCAAGGTCAGGGGGTTTGATACCTCTGATCTTATTCTTTTTCCTTGAGATTGTTTTGGCTATTCAGGGTCTTTTATGATTTCATACAAATCTGATGATTTTTGTCCTATTTCCTTAAAAAGTGCTAATAGAATTTTGATGGAGATTGCATTAAATCTGTGTGTATTGCTTTGGGTAATATGGCCATTTTAACTATGTTGATTCTTTCAATCCATGAACACAGAATATCATTCCATTTTTTTGTGTCTTCTTCAATTCTCTTTTGTAAACAGCTTCTGCATAAGAAACAGAAAAAAAAAAAAAACCATTAGTGAAACAAAGAGGCAACCAACTGAATGGGAAAAGATATTTGTAAACAACCACTCTAATAAGGGACTAATATCCAAAATATATAAAGAACTCATACAACTCAATAACAACAACAAAAATTCAATTAAAAAATAAGCAGAGAATCTGAACAGACACTTCTCCCAAGAAGACATGCAAATGGCCAACGGATATATGAAAAGATGATTAATTGCACTAGCTATTAGGGAAATGCAAATCACAATGAGATACCACCTCACACCTGTTAGAATAGCTATTATAAATAAGACAAGTAATAACAAGCATTGGAGAGGTTTTAGGGAAAAAAGAACCCTCATATACTGCTGGTGGGAATATAAATTGGTAAAGCCACTATGGAAACCAATCTAAAGTTTCCTCAAAAAAAAAAAAAAAAATCTAAGAATAAAATTACCATATGACTCAGAAATCCCTTTTTCTGGGCATCTACCCCTCAAATTTTGAAAACATTGATCCACAGAGATATATGCAGCATTATCCACGGTGGCCAAGACATGGAAACTACTAAAGTGTCCTTTGAAAAATGATTGGATAAAGATGCGGTACATATATACAATGGAATATTACTCAGCCATAATAAAAGATGAAATACTGCCATTTGCAACAACGTGGATGGATCTTGAGATTATCATGCTAAGTGAAATAAGTCAGACAGAAAAAAAAGTTAAAAACCATATGATTTCACCTATCTGTGGAATATGAAACTGAAAGCAACAAACAAGACAAATACAAACAATGACAAAACAAAAAAACTCATAGACACAGAATACAGTTTAGTGATTACCAGAGGGAAAAAGGGGAGAGAGGAAGGTAGGTAAGGGTAAAGGGGGTCAAATTCATGGTGACAGAAGATTTGATTTTGGGTGGTGAACACACAGTACATGTGTTATTAAATTTTGTTAACCAACGTCACCCCAGTAAATTTAATTTACAAAGAAGACTGCCAAAAGAAACCAGAAATAAGAAGAAAAATCCCTTTTCCTCTTTCCCATCTTCCAATCTCCTGCTAGTGCTCACCATTGGCAGAAATTAACAAGTATCCGGAGGACAAAGGGGTTTGCAAAGTTCGTAGAAACCCAACCTGAGCATTACAGAGAAGAGTATAAAAAGGTGGGATACAATCAGAGATACAGTAGGTACATTGCTATTATAAAAATTAAAGTAAATGCAAAATATTTTATAAATTGAATACAAATTAAGATAAAGGAAGCTCACCATATATCACAATGATAATATTATACAAATGTTACAAAACATTTTTAATTGAATTTTTATTTTAATTAAATTTCTGCTTATTTTTTAATTGAATTTTTATTTTTTAATTGAATTTCTAGTGACTTTATTGAGTACTTAAGTCAAGTGGATAAATTTAAGGTAGAAAGTATTATAAACAAATTTTAATCATTCCTAGGTGATTTTATCAATCGTAGAGATATTATAATTGATATTTTAAGACAGTTAATTATATTTCAGTATAAAGCAAATAGGAAATATTAGAAATAAAATTTTCAGAATAAAGATATATAGCAAATGGGTAGTGAACTAAACCCAAGCCCCAGCTCTCTTGCTCCAAAGAGAATATAGGGTGAACAAAGACATAACTCTACATTAGAAAATAGATTCTCCGCTAGTTGTAAGAAACTACTGTGGCAGAACAAGATAATTAGCAGTGTGCCTTCAGTGAGTATTATAATTAGCCTTTCGGTACAGCAGTTTTCTCTTTTAATATGTAGTTAGCATCAATTAATACTTGTGAGGAAAATTTAAAGAAAACACCATATATTGTTAAGGTTAGCTATTATTATTATTATTATTATTATTATTATTATTATTACTGATAACTTAGATGAAGAAACCAAGACTGCTGGAACGTACTTAAAGAAAAGACCTCAGTTGACTTCCTCATATTGCAAGAACCTAGTCTCTAGAGGCCAAAAAGGGAGGTTCAATGACAAGTGAAACAGATTCAACCCATTTCAGAGATAGAAAGCATCGTCACAGGAGAATGGAGCAAATCAGAAGTTATAAGGTGTTCAAATAGGCATAAGCGAAAAGTGCACAAGTAGAAACATCATCAAGTCAGGTTGTTGGGTGACCACTGGTTTGTTACGTTTATTTTTTTAAAATCTACTTTAATGTATTGCTATTACACCCAAAATGAATGCATAGAAAGTATAAAAATACTCATAGAATTTAACTGCTTTCTCAGTATGCTGCTTTAAAAGTAATATACTCCATGGAGTGCTTCAAAGTTTTGTATTTTCCTTTTTGCAAGTCAGTGTTTTCTAATCTTACAACAATAACACACAAGATTTCAGTAATATAAAATAAAGTGCTTACTTGAAAACTATAGCAATTATAAAAAATAGAGAAATTAAGAAATAGTCTTGTAGTTTTAAATTTAATATTATAAATTCATATATTTTAAATCTATATTTTCTAACTTCATACGCTAAAATGGCCTAGCATCAATAAGTATATCTAGTGCCAAATTTTCTCTACCTTCATTCTCTGCCAAAAGTAGCCAGGATTCCTTGAAGAAATGCTTATCTCCAAGTCACAGGAAAAAAGAAAAAAAAAAAAGGTGTGTACATAGAAAAGATATGGCAGGAAATACACTAAGACATCAATAGTAGTGATCACAGCAATGCAGAGATGTGATGATAATGATGATCTTTCTGTATTTCCAAATATTTATGTACTAGGTTTAAGAAAATAATTTTTTAAAAGTTATTTTAAAATTTTTCTATGTACTTCATTAGCCATCTGGAATGTTTTAGCTTTAAAATTATTTATATGGCCTTGGTCAAGTTATTTAACCTTCTGAAAACTCATTTTACTCATTGATGGAAAAAAAAAATACTGTTCTCATAGATTTACTGATTCAGATTATGTATATAAATCACTTAGCGTAGAGCCTGGATCAGATTAATGATTAATAAATTTCGCTTCTATAACTCTCCTCTCAAAAAATTATCAGACTTAATTGCTAACATGTTTGTCTCCTGCAAGATAATGTAAATTCTGTAGAGGCAGAGATGGCAGCTATCTTGTTTTCTATACTCTCATCTTAAAAATATGTTCATTTGTTTTCCTCTATTCTAGAACAACTTACTTTAGAATAAAGATTCTGCATCCTGTATATTTTCTATGGATTATTTCATTAGCTTTAAAGGATTTTTTTCTCTAAGTTGTTACTCAATACCCGTTTGTTCACTGGAATGCAAAGAAGGGTGTGATAGTTGATAGAACTTGCCCTATTTTCCAGTTATTTTTCAACCTCGAACTTTACTCACATAATTACTTCTGGATTAGCAAGTGAAATTTCAACCTTATTATGCCAACCCTAAAACTAAGTGAGCAACTCTGTATTCAGTTAGATACAACTTCTAGGTGAAGCTAGAGCACTACTAAGCACACTCTTCTGGCATATTAAGCAAGTTTGTTCTCTGTGTTCTGAAGACAGAGGAGCATAAAAACTACATCATGGGAAGAAAATCCCTGTACCTTCTGATCCTGGGGGTCCTTGTAGCATATTATGTTTATACACCTCCGCCAAGTGATTTTGAAGACCCATGGAAATTAATATGGCTTAATGCAAAAATGAAAACTATAATACATTTGGTAAGTTTGAAGTTTTATGAATTCACATGTATATGCAACCATTTGATTGGGAGAAATTTTTCCAGGACTTTGCTCAGTTTTTTTGATTGATTGATTGATTGATTGATTGAATCATCTTTTAAAAATGAAATGCTTCATATTTTGTTTATTTACTATTAAAAAACATTGCTTCCTTGTTCACTTGATTTGTTTATATATCAGAATCATGTTAAAAACAAAGAAAAGCGAGGAGGCATTTGAGTAGCTTTTATTAAAAATGCTTCGTTTAGGTAGTATTAATGTCATGACAATGATGTTTGTTTGAAATTCTTAGATGTTGTTTAGTATTTAATTTGTCAGCAAATCAGAGATCATCTGAGTCTGCAACACTGTCTTAGTAATAGACTTTCATGCAATCATTTTGAGATCCAGAGTGCAGACTAAGGGAATGTAAGTAAGCTCTCAAGGAGATACTCCATAAGCTGACTGGTTGGCAGATGTCCAGGATTAATGATGAAAGGCATGACGTACAGATTTGGAAGAGAAGACCCTGGAGTGTCAAGGCAACTGCTTGCCTGGCTGTGTCTCTGCTGCTGGCCTGTGAAAAAAGATATGACTCTCTTTGGTTTCTTGGGGATGTTTTCCTGTTTCTTCTTTGATTATTTTATTTCCTTCATTTAAAAAAAAAAAAACTTTCTAGAACTTAAATCGATGTTGCTATGACTACTAGGTTGATCTTTAATTTTTCATTCATTCAACAATTAAACTCTCTATCAAATCCTATTAGGCAAACAAAGAGTCTGCCCCCCACAGAGCTTACATTTTAGTGAAGAAAAATTACAAATTAGATTTAAATGAATGGTTAATTTCAGATCATAAGAAGTAGCTTGAAGGAGATAAACGGGAGGAAAAGAAAGTAATTTGAGAAGATGACAGGAGCGGGGCTGCTGTATATGTGGTCTAAAAAAGCCTCTTTGAAGAGGAAACATGTGCTTAACCACCAAATTATAAAAAGGAACCAGCACCAGCACCAGCACCACAGATGATCAGGAAAGTTTTCGAGCCGAGCCAGCAACCAGTGCAAAAGTCCCAACTGCAAAATATTGACAAGTTTAAGAAATCATGAGACATTTGGAATACATGGGGGAGTTGTCATAATTTAGTTAAAAGAGGTTAGACGTCATATCACACAGTGCTCTGTGGGCAATGACAGCAAATTTTGATTTAATTTCACATGCAATATAGAGCTATCAAAGTTTCAAGAAACAGAACAATTTTTTTTTTCGTTTTTGCTCTTTGCTCTATAATTTGCAATAGGTCCTTGATTATTTTTTCTTTGAGCTCTGCTATCACTTTTTAAAACATTATTTAAGCAATTATACATATTTTTTTAACTTTTCTTCTCAGTTAGCTTTTTTTTGTAGCTTGTCCACCATTTATGAATGTAATACATTTTCAGAACTCTCAAAAAAAAATCCACCTTTAAAACTATTTTAATGTCTTTTTTCATTCTTGAATTATCTGAATTATCCTGAGTGCAGTCAATTATTCTCTTGATTCATCTTGTTTTTCTTGACTAGTTTGGCTGGCTTCCTTCTCTGGCAATCTTTGAGTATCTGTTCATACATTTTATTGAAGGATTATGCTATGAACATTAAATTGCGAATCGAACTACTGAATTTTAAATCCTGGAAAATATCACTTACTAGCTGTGACTTTGGACTACTTCATTAACTTCCGTGGGCTTATTTTCCTCATCTCTGAATATAGTGATATTACCAACTTCATATGTATAAAAGTCATTAATATTATTGAGATTAATACACATAAAGTGCTTAGGACACTGACTTGTTCTATGGTGAAAGAACAGTTTGCAGGTAGCAGGCTGGCCTTCCTTTCTTCTCCCATCCATTGCTTCACCCCTAACCCTGCCTACCATCCCCATATGCACCCAGATTTACAACCACACTTCCCTGAGTCAACAACAGTCTCCTCCTCTGCAAGCTAAACTAATTCTTCTGTCTGGAAGGGTTTTTCCTTCAAGACTCAGATTAAATTGTTACTTCCTTTTTGAAAATTCTTTTTCATTTACTACTGCAGCAACTACTCCTGCTGTTTACTCCTAAAGCACCATGCGCAGAGCTCTATGGCAGCATTTACATTTTTTAACAGTTTACATATTATCTTTCTCACTTAACTCTGAGGTTCTTGAGATCATTTCTCGTGTTCTAATCTGTGTAACCCTAAAGTTTTGCAGAGAATTGACACATTTTTGGTGGAAAGGACCAAATGTGAGAACAGCCTCTGCCCTTCTGGTCCTTCTGAAAGGACCAAAGGAGATTTGTGTATGAAAATTTAGTTCACTGAACTTGAGCTTATTAAAGCTAATGTGTATTTTATATGTTCATAGATCTCTGACATCTGGAATTTGAATTCTAAGATGTGCATGAATTTCCTTTTCAGGCTAACTTCATCGAACTGCTGGGACTTTACAATTTTGTGGATTTCATCAAGATTCTTTTGCATGTAAAAGAAGTTCCACCAATCTCAGATGAAAATATCACTGTGACTGACACAACTTTCAACCACATCCCCGTCCGTGTATATGTGCCGAAGAAGCAGTCTAAAGCACTAAGAAGAGGTATCTTTTACATCCATGGTGGTGCCTGGACTTTCGAAAGTGCTGGTAAGTAAACGGCTTGGAAATTTTCTGTCACTGGGATAGTATGCAAAACTTTTATTATAAAATAACGTCTTGAGTAGGCATACAATGTGCTTCTGTTTAGAAACTACGAACTCTCATCTTCTCTTGTTTTGCTCTTCTGGCAAAGATTGACTCTTCCTTGAAGACTTTAATTACTCTCTTCCACGTACGCTTTTCTCATCAATTAAAGCTGAGAGCACAAAAGTTTTCATATTAATTGCGAACAGTCTGAGAGAGTATGCTTAGCTTTTTTTTCCCCTTCGATATTAGAAAACCGTCTAATGCATTAACTCGTTTACTCACATATTTACCACATGCCTGGCAATATTCTAGGAGCTCTGGGTATGTCTTTGAACAAACAAAACTACCTGCCTTTTGAAGCTTACATACTAATGGAAATAATCTCTAATCAGCCCATAAGTGTTATAAAGTAATAAATGTAGAAAATAATAGACCAGGGTAATCAAGATTGAATATGAAGGTTACAAATTTCTTGACATATAGAATTATAGTAAAAAGAGAAATATATTTAGATACATGACCACTGGAACAAAATTTCTTGACATATAGAATTATAGTAAAAGGAGAAATATATTTAGATGTATAACCACTGGAACAAAAGTCCCAATTGTGTGACTTTGAGAAAATCACCTAACCGGCTTGAGTCTCAGAGTGTTTGATATTCATCTGTTTACTTTAGATGAATGGGATGTTGATTAACTAAGGGAATGGAGACTGCATTGGGTTTGAATTTAAGAACTCTGAACTCCAGAGAGGGAAGAATAAATTAGTTTAAATTTAAAAAAAAATGTTACTGTCTTAAAATTAAGTAAAATTTTCTGTTGATGTGGGAAGTTAGGAGAGAGGGAGGAAAAGGAAGAAGGGAGAGAGAGAGGGAGAGAGGTGGGGGGAGAGAGGACCTGAGATAATCATCTTGCTCTGATAGAATGACTGAACGGGGGGAGGACAGAGACATAGTGTTGGGTGAAGGAATAAGCAAAGAGATAAAAAGAAAATAAATAAAAGAAAGCCAAAGAATGTGAGTCTCAAGAAAGATTAATAAAAAATAATTTTTTTATTAAAGTGTAGAGACACCAAAAAGCGAGAGGTAAGGACATTTTAAGAATGATTGCTGGCCTTAAAGGAACTTAATCATAAAAGGAATAAGCAAGTGAATGATAGATTGAAAGGACAGTTAAGTAAGAGCATTTACTTTTATTTTTTTGTTTTATATGAGAGAGACATAAATAAGTTCATAAAACTGAAGAAAATAAAGGTAAGTAATGGAAATGTTAGAAAAATAGATGGGCTGAAAGTGTTGACCAGTGAAGAAGCAACACAGAGGGAAGAAGAGGGAAGAAGATTCAGAGCACTGGTAAAAAAAATTGGATATACACAGGAGGATTGGAGATGGATAAGGAGAGCACCAACGCTTCCTCTTAGACAAGAGAAAAAGAGGCAAACTCAGGGCTTAGCTAGATACATTTTTAGGATAGTAGTGCAGATGCAAGCAGGGAATGAGGGAGTTGTAGCTTCGTATTTTAAGGAAATGTCTTTCTACCCCACTTACTTTCAGATGTTTTTCTCTTGACTCATGCAGATTTAAGTGGTCCTTTTGTGTTACCACAATTCCATTTATATCTCCTTGGCTCACACATCTGACAGTACATTGGTCAAGTCAGTGACTTCTCTTTTTTATATTTAAATGCCCATCACCTAACACAGACTCATATATCTCCTCCAGTTAAGAGAGTCTTCTAGAAAATGAAATTACCTTAGAGGAGCCAATGATCAAATGTGCAGGGCAAAAGATAAAAGAAACAAAGAGCAATTAAGAGGCTCATTGAGAAACTCAAGGTCTTCTGAGTTGTGGAGAGATGGTTTCTTACGACTACGTTTAGCATTAAATGTATTTCCCTAGTATTACAATATGAAGCAGGTGGAGAACTTCCAGAATACAAAGCAAGCACAAGATTTTTTTGTGAAGGGAACAGTCTCCTCTTCATTTTTTCATTCCCACTAACATCTTTTTATTTCAGCTTCACAAAACAATGACCTGTTTTCAAGATGGACAGCGGACAGACTTGACGCTGTTGTCGTATCATCCAAGTAAGAGCTGTGTTGGTTTGTTTTCAGACCACGTGCCTTACATGCCACAATTCTCTCAGCTTTATTGTACGATTATGCCAAATGTGTTTTAGTTATTATTGAGTAGGTGATAAAAAGTGAAGGCCAGGCCTGCCTAATCAGATTCAAGAAAAAAAATATGGGTATATATATGCGTGTGTTATTCAGGCAGGAAGGAAAATCTAAAATTTTAATTATACTATCCATGAACAAAACTACTTGGACTGGATTTTCTCTCAGTGTTTAATTCACAGATTTTAGCAATGAGAACCCTGGGACCATCTATAAAAGTACATCATAATAATTCCTACTTTAGATGGTCATTGTGAAGATAAAGTTGTAACATTCCTGAAAAGAACTTAGCTCCATATGTAGCACTTGAGTCTAAAATGTTAAAATGTATTATCAAATGAACAGACATGGTCAATGAGTTGGTGTAAAATAACTTGTTGGATCAGTAATCTGTGTTGAAGAGAAGATTTAGGACACTAAAATTAAGGGTGAATTGCTAGATAGACTAGGTCAGAGCTGCATATGCCTATCTAAACTTAAACTTCAGAAAGAAAATGTTAAAAGAAACAGCCATGACTATCAAGTTATTTATCATTATTATAAAGTTGGAACATAGTCATGTAGAATTTAGAAAATACGAGTTTATACTGTTTTGTATCCCAACTTTATTTTTTAAAAATTATTTTCTTGAAGATGGCAAGTCAAATGATCCTGTAAGATACACACCTATGTTAGATTCATTGAAATTACTAATGAATCACACATTTCTGAAAGATAAAATATACTTTAAAATTTTTATGCAAACACAGGTCTTACCTTTAAATATTTAATTTATATTAAATATCAATTTCATTGAATAAAAATAACATAATTTTGACTCTATTAAAATGGACTGTAAGCACCTGAACAGATGCTCAACATCATTAGTCATCAGAGAAAAGCAAATCAAAACCACAATGAGATGCCAATTTACACCCACTAGGAAAACTATAATAATAAATACTGGCAAGGACGTGGAGAAACTGGAACCCTCCATACTGGTGGGAATGTAAAAAGGCTCAGCCACTTTGCAAAATATTTTGGCAGTTCCTCAAAGGATTAAACATAGAGTTAGCATATGACAGCATTTTTACTCCTAGGTATATACACAAGGAAAACAAAAAACATGTCTATAAAAACTTGTATGTACATAGCAGCATTACTCATAAATTCCCCAAAGTGAAAACCCAATGTCCATTGACTGATGAATGGATTAATAAAATGTAATACAGCCATACAATTGAAAGTTGAAGATTAATTATCAATGGAAAAGAAATGCTATAACATGGTTAAATCTTGAAATTATTATGGTAAGTGAAAGAAGCCAGTCATAAAGGCCACATATTATATGATTTTATCTATATGAAATGTCCAGAACAGGCAAATCTACAGAGACAGAAAGATTAGTGGTTGCCTAGGGCTCGAGACAGAGGCAAGGTGAAATGAGAAGTGACTACTAATGGGTAGGATTTATTCTAGGGGTGATAAAATGTTCCAAAGTTGTTCTAAAGTGATGATGGTTGCACAACTCTGAATATACCAAAAATCATTGAATTACACTTTTTAAATGGGTAAATTTTATGATATGTGAATTACATATAGCTTAATAAAGTGATTAGATTCCAAATTTAAAATGTACATTCATCAAAAGATATATGTATATATACGTATACACATATCTTTTTCTGATCCAAAAATGTACAAATATGTATGTATGGGGGAAAGGCTAGAAAAGACAACATACAGAAAAATATATCCAAATAACCAATAAATATAAAAATTTAACATATATCTGGAACATATCAATTAAAATGATAAGGAGATAATTCTATATCCCCAAAATTATGCTAAAATGAAAAAGATATAAAATGCCAAGTGTTGGTGTTGATATGCATCAAGAGGTACTTCCATAAACTGCTGGTTCAGGAATAACTCGATACCACTACTTTCCAAAACTCTTTGACAATATTAAGTAAAGCAAAGCATATATGCATAACTCTGACTGTCAATAACACTTATTGATATATATCATACGTGTTCATCAAAAAAAATGTACTAGAATATTCATAGCGGCACAGTTTGTGAAAGCCTGAGATTGCAAGAAACTCAAATGCTCATCAGTATTTTGATGTATAAATGAGTTGTGGTATATTGACGTAACTGAGTACTCTATGGGGAGACAGAAGCACACGGTAAAGGAGATAAGGCTCAAAAACATGATATTGTACAATGGAAGCCCAATACATAGGAGTACATGCTATATGATTCCATCCATTTAAAGGGCAAAACCAGGCACAATTAACCTACGCTGTACACCAGGTTAGTGGATACTCAGAGGCTGAGAAGATTGGATAGAAGAGAATTTATGTGAACGATCTGGGGCACTGGTGATGTTCTATTTCAACGTCCAAGCTCTGGTTATATATATGGCTGTGTTCAATTTGGAAACTAAAGGAATTGTATACATAGGATATGTGCATGTCTGGCATGTGTATGCTTTAATGAAAAGTAAAAATATGAGCGACATAACCATGTTTTCTCTTCATAGCTATAGATTACTACCTAAGTATCATTTCCCAATTCAATTTGAAGATGTATATAATTCCTTAAAGTGGTTCTTACGCAAAGAAGTTCTTGCAAAATATGGCGTGAACCCCGAGAGAATTGGCCTTGTTGGAAGTAGTTCAGGAGGGAATTTAGCTGCAGCAGTAGTGCAAAAGGTATGATGCTCATCATTTCTAGGTTGTATTTTTAAAAAGTGTCTACTAATAAACTATTTTAATGCATATGTTAAAAGATAAATTCAAATATAAGGATAGTGATTGTCTGAAAATATCAAAGAGAATATTGAGAACAAATGCGTTAAACATCAAAATGTCAATCTGTGCTCCTGTCATGGATTTTTTTTTCTTAGTGAAATCATAATTGTCTAAATAGATTGTTGATTTAAAATTATATGATATGTGTCAGTAAAATATTACACTAGCCAGATGAATGAGATTATATACTTGCAAGACCATACAATGATGCTTTCATGCTATTAACTGTTCAGATGGATTCAACAATTTACAATGGAGAATTTCTCTATTGCCAGAAAAGTCACACTATTTTTAGAAAATTAATAGCACATTCAAAGATTTCTATGCTACCTACAAAAAAGAAATAAAGTATCAAGAGATTTCTTTATTTAAAATTGATTACTTTATATCATTTAATAATATAATAATAAATAATTTTTCTTTCCAGATTATATGTAAAATAGGTTTTGTTTCTATGAACAGGAAAAAAAAAAATACCATTGATTGTTTAAAATCTAATCTCATTTAGTACTGTGAGCCAGGAAGGGAAGTTACCTATGAACTTGGTGTAGAAGTTTGGATTTTATTAGTTGACTTGATAATAAAATATGGGTTTAAAGCAATTAAAAAACATTCATGTTATATGTTTCATTAAATATATATTTTTTACACTAAAAAGTGGGTTCAAAAGGAAATTATAATTAGGCTTTGTTCCAACAACAATACAGAACAGAAATTTGAAACTTCCCAGAGGGCATTTCTGAGCATTGGTGTAGGTTTTATAATATAGCAGAAAAAGCACTAGGTTAGGTACCAAGTATTAGGTTTTCTTGAGATGCAGTAATTTCCAGATGTGATCTTGACTGGTTTATTTAATCTTGCTAAGTACCCATTTCCTCAGTGATGAGGCAAAATGAACACTTTCAACTTTACAGAGTAGTTTTGAAGGTCATATGTACAAATTTGTAAATATAACTGATAACCTGTAATGATACCTAGAAATGGTCTCTAAAGTATCCAAAATGACCTATTTTGACCATTATAGTTATAATGTTAATAAACACTGCAATTTGCAAAATATTTGAGATATATTCAACATTTGTATTTTTATATAGAAGTTATATACATCTTTTATAGTATTCTATATTATGCACTTTGAAAAACATGTAAAACTGAATTTTAAAGTATGTATTTTCAAAAATTAAAACATATTTTCTAATTTTATTCTAACTTATGGATCACTTATTTTGTTCTCTCTAGTATTTGTTCACTCTTCTTTGCAGGCTACAAATGTACCTAGTACCTAATACCTAGGCCTGAAAAGGACAGAGTGATTTCGAATAGAATGTTTCACACAGAAAACCTGTCCTAATCACTTAAAATAGTATGTCACTTTAGAATCAAAGCCAATTCAGAAATCTCTATTAAGTGATCCTTTCTCTCCATGGCAAAGCCTATTGGTAGACTAGTATTTTTAATAAACTCTTAACATTACCAAAAGAGTAAAAAGGTCAAGTTTATGCAGTCCTTCTGGCTGTCATTCTTGGTATAAAGGATAGAACATTAAATTTTTAATTAGCAATATTGCTAGATATTTTTGCATTATCCTTAAGTACAGAACAGATAATTCTCAAATTAAAATTATCTTTTTCCTCAAAAAAAGTAGAAATAGAACTACCATACATTCCAGAAATTTCACTTCTGTGTACCTATCGGAAGAAAACGAAAATACTAATTCAGAAAGATAGTTGCTCCCCTGTGTTCATTGCAGCATTATTCACAATAGCCAAAAAATGGAAGCAACCTAAGTGTCCATCAATATATAAATGAATAAAGATGTAGTGTACACACACACACACACACACACACACACACACATGCATGCACACACACTAAACTATTACTCAGTCATGAAAAAGAATGAAATTTTGCCATTTGTGACTATATGGATGGATTTAGATGGTATTATGCTAAGTGAAGTAAGTCAGATAGAGAAGGACAAATGCCATATGATTCATTTACATGCAGAATCTAAAAAAACAAAAACAAAACACAAAATAGATTCGTAGATATAGAAAACAAACTGATGGTTGCTGGAGGAAAAGGGATGGGTTGATTGGTAAAAAAGGTGAAGGGAAAGAAGTGGTACAAATTTCTTTTAAAAAATAAATAAGTCACAGATATGTAACATCCAGCATAGAGAATATAGTCAATAGTATCAGAATAACTTTGTAAGGCAACAGATGGTTATTAGATTTATTGTGATTGCTTTGTAAGGTATGTAAATGTTGAATAACTATATTGTACACCTGAAAATCATATAATATGGTTTGACAACTCTAATTTTAAAAGTATTCTTTCATTAAAGAGTTTCTAGTTCAAGAAGCCCATTTTGAATATTTGAAAGTTTGTTGAGATAGTATATTTCAATTATTACTAAAGTCTTTTTGAGATTACGAATTTACACAGAACTTATTTTGTTATAGTTATTTTATAGTTTTACAATGAAAATATTCTGTGAAAGTAATCTTAATTGTTCCTCAGATCTTAGATGATCCAGAGAGCAAGTTCAAACCCAAGATCCAGTCTTTATTTTATCCTACCCTTCAGATTCTTGATATGGATACACCATCACATCGAGAAAATTCAAATTTTCCACCGTTCAGACAACTCACAGTCAGGCTCTGGAGCGAATATTTTTCAACAGATAGATCACTTGAAAAAACCATTCTTTCCAACCAACATGTACCTGTGGAATCAAGTCATTTACTTAAATTTGTTAATTGGAGTTCCTTACTCCCCAAGAGGTTTATAAAAGGACATGTTTATAATAATCGAACTTATGGTAGTTCTGAGCTATTAAAAAAATATCCAGATCTCTTGGACGTGAGAGCGTCTCCCTTGTTGGCTGATGACAAGAAGTTGCGTAGTTTATCTCAGACCTACATCGTCACATGTCAACATGACGTCTTTAGAGATGATGGACTCATGTATGTCACCCGACTTCAAAATGCTGGAGTTTCAGTGACGCATAACCACATTGAGAATGGAATCCATGGATTACTTTCCTTTTCGGGACTCAAAATTACTCACAAGATGAAAAATCAATATTTGAGTTGGCTAAGGGAAAATCTATAGTAAAATACATATCAATGACATATTTTAAAAATAAAGTAAATCCCAAGACATCAGAAAATCTAGATGTTAGAAATTGGCCTTTCTTGGAATGGTCTAGTAAGGTTCACATGTAAAATCATAATTCTTAACTATAAATAGTCCCTCTTCTCTTTTTTCGTTCTGAGGAATTTCATTCAATTTTCTAAATTGTTTATCTGCTAGTTCTCTAAGATTTTTCCTGTTAACATTGTTAATCTTCTTAAAATGTCTTATTTTCTTGTATATTCTTTTTCTGAGTTGGCTATTATTTACGATTGCAGAAAAATTAATGCAAGCAAATATTGCTCATCTAAGTAATGACAAGATTTTAATCAATGGTCTGAAATACTCCTAACTCCTCTATGTAAGTGCCAATTTTTTTCCAAAAGCAATTGCCTCAGTTTAATGCCATTTTATTGTAACTACTCACTTGAATATTCTAGCTAGGCAGAAACGAGGTATGGCAAAAGATGAGTTACATATGAGGCTATTCCATTTTATCGGGACTTCAGTAGCTATCCCAGAAACTCCAATCAATAGACTTATGTTTCATTTTCTAGGACTATGTCACCAGGAATTTTGCAAAATGGGGGTTTTATAGTTGAGAAAATTATGTTTTCTTAAGCTAAGGAGTAAGAAAATAGCCCGCAACTAAGAGAATGTGTTACACATATTTATAGCAATAAATTGTTTTAAAAATACAATCTTGGAATAATTTTCTGAGTAAATAAGGGAATTGAAAGTTAATATTAAATGTAATGAATATATATACTGAATCTGTGGTCTCAAATTGGTTATCTCTGTACCATGTACAAACAAAAAAAAATGTGTTGATTGCTTTAAAATAAACTTTTGAGCTTATCCATGGCTGGATTGTTCCATTTGTTCCTTCCTCAAGGGTAGGAGGCAGTGGCTCTGATATGAATGCTTACAAACATCTTTTGACCGGAGAGCTGAGTACTCAAAAGTCACCTATATTTTCACATTAAACAAATATTCTCTTTGACAATTAAAGTCATAGGGGCATAAAGAAGACAAGAGGAGAGAGCCAGAGAGTTAATGTACTGGGATTCATGAAACTAACATTCTGAAAGTAGTCACTATATCTGATAAGAATGATAACATTTTTAGAACAGTTTAATTTTTACTGAAATTTAATGGCAATAATGCAATTTCAAAATAGGGTTATCCCTTGGGGTTGGGGAAGGGTGAGACAAAACAAAACAAAAAAACCTAGAAAATTCCAAGCAATTCCACTTTCAGGTATTTTCTCAAAACAAAATAAAACATAGGTTCAAACACACACAACTGGTACAGGTATGTTCCTTTTAGCTTTATTCATATCAGCAAAGAATGGGGGGAATTCCTTCAACTTTTGTCTTTCTCTTAAACTTTCAACAACTGAAATGTAGTGCTTACTCGACGTACACTGCTTTCATTATTTTTCTTCATACCATAAGAGCTGGAGGTGAGGCATGGCTTTACTTATTGTTCCTTACAGACTACTCCCTCTGACTCCAGCCCTGTTCAGGAGTCAGAAAACTACAGCCTGCAGGCCCAATACCTTCTGTTGCCTGTTTTTGTACAACCCTAAGCTAAGAATGGTTTACACATTATAAAGCATTGTAGCGGGGAGGGTGGTGGGGGGAGGAAAAATAAAAAAAAAAAAAAGAGGAAGAGGAGGAGGAGATATGTGACTGGCAAAGCCTAAAATAGTTATCATCTGACTCTTTACAGGAAAAACTTGCAATAGACCATACCACCACAACCCTTCCTTTTTGGGGTAATATCTTCTGAGCCCTGGATTCCTTCACTTTATGTCTCAAGAGATTTTATCTTTGAGCTCACTGTCAACGTCTCATGATTGTATTGGTAGTGTTATTTATTTAGATGATCCATTAAGCATTCTGGTCTCCCAACTATTTGATATGTTGTCTTGAATAAAACAGTCTTGGGGTCATGCCCTAGAATGTGTCATGACCAACAACCGTGCCCCTTTTATTATCTCAGTATCAAGCACTCCAACTCATTCCTGTTTTGTCTCCAAGCTCAATAATATTAGAAACAGGTGGAAACTCAAATTCATTGATTATAGCAATGTTTCCTCACTTCTCTCATAAAATTTCTTATTATCTGAAGTATGGATGACCTATGGTCAGAGTAATCCCTCTCTTGTGTAATCAACTCCCTTGTCTCTTTACTTAACTACTTGTTTGTCACTACTTCAAGCTGAATAAGTCCATCTTTCTGCCTGTTCTACACATCTACCTTTGCAGATGAACGTGGTTGAAGGAAAACAAAGAAGCATGATAAAATGTCCCACTTGAATCAAAACTACAAACTTCACATATGCCCTTAATGATTTCCAGTAATCATACTACAGTTTTCCAGTCAACTGAGCCTTCTAATTTACTCAACTACTTAAATCTCCTCCACTTTGACTCCACCAACCTTTATCTCAGCTGATAAACTTGCTTCCTGTTTTATTGAGAAAACAGAATCAATTCAAGCAAACTTTCACAAGTTCTCACCCCACGTTGACCCAAGCACTGGTATCCTCACCCATACAGTCTATCTCACCTCCTATTACTAGAGATGAACTAAGGATTCTCACCTCCTTGTAAGTTTTGTTTTTCTGTTTCTGCACTTGATCCCAACCTCTTCTGGATTCTCAAAGGAGTTACTCTAGTTCTCTCCTTTCTATCCTTCATCGTCATTTTCTCCCTCTCTAGTGAACTGTTCTCTTTAACATACAAATATATTTCTTTTCCACGTATCTTAAAAAGCAAATAGCAAACAAAAAACAAAACTTTTTCAACATCACTTTCTTCTCCAGTTTATTCCCTAGAATTTTCTGTATTTGCTGTCTCTATTTCCTCTCACTTCATGAACCACCAATATTGCCTTTTCAAGGTTGACAGTGATCTCTACATTGTTAAATTCAGTCATTCACTCCCTCTTCCTTTAAATACTTTCTTCAGTTGGTTCCAGGTGGTCAAACACTCCTAGATTCTCTCCTACCTCCTGGGCCACTTGTTCTAAATCTCAGTGGCTAAATCTATCTGTGACCTCTTCTCGGTGAAGTGCTTCCAGTCTCAGGACTTGGACTTCTCTGGTTCTGATCTCTAGTCATAAGGCTTTACATGGCCTGTATGCTGAAACTCCCAACTCGCATCTTCAGCCTGAATTTCCTTAGTTCCAGATTAGTCACCTAGAATAGGCAGTCACCTGCCTAATCACCACTCATTTATTATCTCATTTTAGTAAATGGCAATGCCCAAATCCTTTGTATTGGCTCAGGTCAAAACGATATTCAAGTCAAACCTAATTCCAAGCTTTCTGTCATAGTCTATGCGTTATCAAATCCTTTATACCTTCAAAGTCTTTGCAGAATTCAATTATTTCTTAACACCTCCACTATTAATAACCCCTATGACACACCATCGCTTTCATTTTTATTATTCTCATAGCATCCTAATAGGTCTCTCTGCCTTTACTCTGTCCCCTTAGATGTTACTCTTAACACATCAAACAAGACGACCTTTTTAAAATGAAAGACAGAATTTGGAGCTCTTCTGCTTAAAATCGCCCCGAAGCTTCTCATCTCAGGCAGAGTATAAAATAAATTCTCACAATGACTGTAGCTAGTTCTTACAATGTCCCACTCTGTCCTACACACAATGTAGGCTACTATTTATCTTTACTTTCATTTCATATCATGCTTGCTTTCTATATTCCAAGTACTCTGACCTCTTTGATATTCCTCAAATTCCAATCTTAGGGACTTTGCTGTTCCTTTGTTTTCAACAACCTGCCCTCGGATGTCCACATCCTCAAACATTACCTTCTCATGGAGGCCTTTTATCATCACTCTATTTAAAATTATATACTACCTGTTCTGTCCCTACCACAGTGCCTGATTTTTTTTTCTTGCCTTCAAATAGGTCAAACTTAATTTCACCTGTTTGATTGCTTCATAGAATTTATTACTCTCTGAGATGATCTTGCTCCTTTATTCACTCAGGTTAGTGTCACTGGTTTTTGTCATTCGCATACCTTGCCGTTTCTTGATAAGGTAATAACTAACACATAGTTTTTTCATTCTTCTTTAATCTGTTACTAGAAACAGAATGTGAGATCCATTAACTAATCTACCTTTTGTCATCATACTCTCGTTTGCAAGCAAGAAAATCAAACGAGCAATTCAACTAACAAATAGACAAAAATTGTTAACAAAGATCTTATTGCTGAAAACTTTCTTAAGATTTTTTTCACAAGCAGGCTACAGTAATGGGCAAATTCTAAAAAGTGACTAAATCATTACTATAATAATGTCAAAGAGTGAGATTAGTGTTAGAAATGGAACCCTGGTGGCCAGTCACAGTGTTCTCTGGTACTGTGGTCCCCATTCATGGGGAACCAGTGCCATTAGTTCTCTTATCTATTTCAAAAACAGCAAGCAAGGAAATTTTCTAAACAATAAAACTTTATGCAGGGGATTTAAGGTGTGCCATACTCTACACCCTCAGTGCACTTATACATTCTAATATTTTGGAAGGAGCAAAGAGTTTGTTTCATATTGTTACAGAAAAAGTAAAGTTAGCTTGTCTCTCTCCATGAGATTTCAATGTACAGAAGCGTTAAGAAACACTGCTTTAGAGAGCGAAGAATATTCCTTGTTCACAGGCAAAACTCCAACAATATTTAAATGATTCAGTTTCCCAGTGGATATCACTTATGGAGCACTTAAAATGTATCAGACCTAACTTTAGGCGATGTACGTCTTAGAATATCCTAGATGTATGTCATAGAACTAACTGAGTATATAAATATAAATATGTATGTGTATGCAGGAGCACATGTGTGTATGTGTATATATATGTAAATTTTTCTCACAACTTTATGAGGTACATAGTAATATTAATTTGTATTTTGCATAGAAAGAGAAAATAAATTATGTGCGTTCCCAACGTCACATGGCTAATAAGTGGCAGAACTGAAAATCAAACCCCAGAAGTGCCAGCTTCAAAGTCTCTGCTGTCAATTATTTAACGATATTGGAAGCTACTTTTCTAGGTAGGGTACTGGAAAGGAGAAATAAGTAGGAAACAGTTAATTACATAGGTCACCTCAGGCAAGTCTCAAGGTTCCTGGATCTACCCTGAGGTTCCACCGTTCCACTGTGAATAGGGTATAAAGCAGATTATCGGAAGTTAATTAGGCTTGGTTATTTACCATATAAGCCAATCAACACCTTCATCCAGAACATATTTCTGATGTACCTCAATAGTGTAAACAACATCTAACAGAATAACCACTGCAAAATAACCACTGCAAATAGTAGTATGCATTCTTCCAAACAGACCGAGATTCAGGCTGGTTTTTGCCCTAAGCATACATGTTGGGGAAGGAGCAGGAGAGTGTTTGAGCTGCTCAAATACCCAGTGTAACTAAGAAGGTGCTTGGGTATTTAGAAACTCACTACTCTGAAGAGGGCATAAGGCACAGGAGCCAGGAACCAGAAGGATTCAGAATTCTTCTGTGCTCTAAGCATTTTAACCTGGACATGAGGAGAATCTGCCTAGCAACCAAGTAAAAGAAAGCAGTGAGGAAAAAAAAAAAAAGCCACAAGTAGTGGCTGATGGACTTAAAACATTTTAGCTCAAACATGGCAGTTCTTTATTACCAAATGCCAGGAAATCACCCAATATTGTTGCTTGAGCACATAATTTATAACTACCCTTCTAGTCTAAATTTTTATATATTTGGCATGCCTTTTCAAGTGTTTTTTTTTAAATTTATTATTATTATTGTTTAGAGCGGAGTCTAATCTTGGTAGGCATTACTCTAGATAGGAATGTCCTCCCAGAACTGGTATTCACTTCTTCTTAATTATGACTGGAATTATTTCTAATAGTATTTCTAATTCTCAGCTCTTTGTTTTCCCTAGGCTCTAAGCTAGGGTATCATTATTAAATAAAAATATAACTCTTCTTGGAAAGCCTAAGTTCCCTTAAAACTCAAATCCCTTATAAAAGTTTGTGAAATTCTGAAGGGAGGCTGAGGGTGGGCTTCTCATTCATTTGTCAGTTTCTTGAAAACAGGAGTAGTTTTTCTTTTATTTTTTGGTACACTTAAGGCTCTGAAGAAAATATGAGTTGCCTTCATTAAGAAGAATAACTTTCATTCTAGCACTATTTTCTTTCAGCAAACATCCATTGAATCCATCCAGAGAGTGTTTCTGAGTGAGAGATCTCCCTCACAAGTAGAGCCTTAAATAGCTGACTCCATAAGATGAACACATACTGTATTTTGTCTCTAGACAAGTTACTCTTCTCTTCCAAGCTGAGGTCTCAGATTTTCAAAAGGCCTTGAGCTTCCCATAAATCCTCATGTGGTGACACACACTTTAGAGAACCCCATTCCACTATTATGTCAGTTGTAAGACCCAGCAAGCCTGCCCTCTCTCCTACTTCCGAGAACTGAAGAAACATAGATTTAACTATGTCTGGGTGAGCCAGACATACCAGTATCAGTATTTTGTCATCCAAAAAGGATCTTAATATTCTTTTTAACTCTAAGCAACTCAAGCTCCAAAACTATGCTGCCTGGTAATTAAACTCCCTTCTTGCCCCAAAAGTGGCTAATCCTATACAATGATTATTATTTCCCAGCTTTTTGTCTTGGGCTTTAAAATTCTGTGCCTGTAAAAGACCTGAAGTTAGAGAATGTATTTTATTGTTTTCTTTTCGAACCCTTCTCCCTAACTTGTGTGTGGGGGGGTGGGGGGCTGAGGAGGGAGGGAGGTGAGAGTCAGTTCAGCAAGATGACATGTGGGTTAGCCTTTCAACTATGAATTTTAAATTTCAGTAACTATCTGCTCTTGCATTTCCTTTATCCCTAGGTTAAGATGCACAGTATCTATTTAGAGATCTAACCACAACTGTGTAAGTTTGAAATCTTTATTCTATGAATTAAATACCAATTTAAACAAGTATATATTTTTAAAAATCTCATACAAAAGAATTGGCAGTGAGATTGAATTGTGACTACTCAGAGTACAGGAGACATTACACCTGGGCTAGAGCTTAATCAATAATTTGGAATTGGAGACAAGGGTTAAGGGAATTGGAAACACCTCACTTGAATATATTTAAGTCTTAGGCTGTTAGAAAACTTCTACTTTCAAATCTAGTTGAGATTAGTAGTATAGATTAATATATTAGCTAAATCTCACTTATTTATAGATCGAAAGGCTGATTTATCTTTTTCAACATTTCTTTAATTATTAAGGATTAACGCAAATGTGATCTTTTTCTTCTTGTGCCAAAGAATGGTTTGCAATGGCTTGGTCCCATAATTGTTACACAACAGTTATCATTTCTAGATAGATTAACACACACAAATATATAATACCTCCCTGAAAAAAATAGCTCTTACTATAAAATATTTCCCCAACTAATCAAATAATCTTGAAGTAAATAGAGATGTTTAGAAGTTTCAATCAAACTATGAGCCCACAATAAGAATAATACAAGAGCACTGAAACTATTTATTGTTAAAATACTGATCTATATAATTTGTATAAAAATAAGACATCAGTTATAATATTCTAATTTTCTTTTTAAAATAAACTTATTATAAAGAAAATTAATGGAAAAGAATTAAGTGGTAACTAAAAGTTTATACCTCCAGAATAATGTATGACTTCAATAGTTATTCTCTTAGAAAAAAATAAGAAATAAAACAATCAAATTACTTTAGATTTTAGCGCTCAAGCAATTTTCCAATAGTGCAAAGAAACTGAAATTGCTTTCACAGTCAGGAGAAAACAAGATAAAATTCAGTAAAAAGAAAATAAATAAAATTAGATTCATTCAGTTTAAATGTAACTTTTCACCAAAATAAAAGAAGCTGCAGATTGAGGATTATTTCTTTCATTTGTTCTTAGTCTGCCCTTGTGGTCTCCAGAAAACTGACATCAGCATAAGTTAAAATGACGAAGCTATATAATAGTCATGATATAGATATACATAATATATATGCAATGAAATCAAGTTTTAACATCCCTTTTAAAAGGGTTTAGAAGGTCTGAGACAACTCCAATTAAGCATACAAAAAATTTGAAAGTAAAAATAAATGCCTCAAAACCAACATCTTTGATCATATTGAAGTTATTTTCTTTAATTCCTAAAATTTTAAGTTTGAAAATACTATACAAACTATATATTTCAATATTTTAATATTTTTATTTTTATTAACTTTATAGAAATTAGATCTCTGAAGAAATTGTCAAAAAATACTACGCAAAACAATTTGGCTGAGGGCTTTTTTGCATTCATTCAGTGTCCCGTGAACACATTTCAAAAGCATTTCTTTTTCACTTCTTTACAAAAAGATGGGGTTCTGATTGTCTGAAAGAGGAAGAGACTTGTTCTTACAAGTTGCTCTGATGGAGCTATGGCAAGCTAGATGTGAATTTCATTGCTGATGCTGTCATCATTCATTGAATTTACCCAAATGTTAAATGCCAATGTTTGTAGGTTGTAAAAAGTGTCCAGTGATAACTATCTCCTGGCATATCTTGATAACTTGTAGGTCAATACTAGTTATTAGTATTATAAGTTCTTAAATTTTAAGTATTTAAACAGGTAATCTTTAAATTATATTAATCAACATTACACTTGATTTAGTTTTTTATACATTACCCACAGTTCTTTCATAAATTAGAAGATTTGTCTTTGTTTCGTTTACTTTATGGTGGGGCATTTGGTTTTTAGCTTCCATGTTTAAGTGGGTGAGTGGATTCTTAAATGAAATAAATAAACACAAATGTTGTAACTTCAATACCAGGTGACATCTCAGGTTTCAATATGACTATAACCTTTAAATAAAGTACAGTGTATTGTTTCAAGACAGAAAGCAAAGGAAAACCAGGTGGGCACATAACTACATAACTACGTTTTATGCACGCGCGTGCACACGTGCACACACACACGCACGCACGCACACCCAGAGTTTTCTTACCAAGGCTTCTGCCTGTAATGCTTTGGTGACCCTAAACAAGGCCCCCTCACTTTTTGGGATATAGTACAGCTTTCTCACCTGTAAAATAAGTATAGAAGCTGGCCAGTATTTTTCAAAATGACGTCTACAGACATATTTCTAAATATCCACAAGTCCTCCAGGAAAATTTTAAGTAACCATACGTGAAAATTGTGATTATTTAGATGATGGTCTTATACCTGGGCATGGCCATGAAGCCAAAACTTAAAGCAGAGGCTTTGAATTTATAAAAAAGAGTTTAATATTTATAGTCCAAGAACTTTTGTAGTCCTCAAAGTTATTCTTGACAGTTCACAAATGTTTAAATTTGAGACACATTTCTTGAATTCCTTTCGGTATTTAATATTTATTTAAAAATGATATTCACTTGCTTTAAATGGAGCTGCCAGCAGAGGGCAGAACACCACAAAAGAAAGACAAATTAATTTTTCTCATTTATATATTTTTGGGTGCTCAGATCCTATAAGCATTTCAAAATAAACAATTCAATGTAGAAGACTGTAAGGTATGTGATGTCTAAAAAAAGCTGCAATGTTTGCAAAATAAAACTGACAACCTTCAGGAAGTGCTTGCTGAAATTTCTAGCATAACAATGGTAATCTGAAGTGCTCCTCGGAAGAGTAGGGGGAAGGGATGTCTCGAACTCCGAGGGAAAACAAAAGCCAAAAAATAAAATATATTTGCAACATCAATGATATTGAAATAAAGAATATAAAAAGTTTCAAGGAAATATACTCTATGAAAAACCAAGTCATTCTAGTAAACCTTCAAAATAATTGAGCTTGTGCAAAGATGAGGTTATATTAAAAAAAAAAAAAAAAGGCTGAACAATAACAAAAGCAAATGATCAAAAGACAGACTGATGGCTAACCAGGTTTGGAATGAACATACTCCAAAGAAAAAGATTCAGAGTATTTGGACTAATCAATTTACCACCTAGTTCCTCCTGACAGAAGGAACTAGCTGGTAACTGCAAAGACTGATGTGTTTGTTTTTAACTAAGATAATGTACTAATTAAAATGATAGGTTCAAACTCTGTCTCCAGTAACAAATAGTTAAAGATCCATAAATTTGTTAAGATCACTAAGAAAAGCAACATTCGAAAAATGTTAAATACAGTGTTTATTTTTAAGCCACTATAATAGCTACCCAACTATTTACTATACTGATGTTGTTTTCCTGAACTGATTTTTTTGAGTTTTCTTTAATTTGGTCTGAAAAATTGAGTACAACACAATCATGATATATACTGGTTAAACTGTTTCATTAAACAATTAGAACTAATTAAAATTTCATAACTGAATAAGCATTTTGTTATAAAACATATCCTATAGTAAATTTCTTATTCATATATTTTTTATTTCTGTACATAGAATCTAGAGGGGATATACTTCTAATTAATAATGAGAATATGACTTTAATTTTTAAAAGCAATAATATTTCTTTATAAAGAGAAATTTTTTAATCTTAAAGAAGACTCATGGCCTTCTATATTCATTCCTGATTAAGCACAGCCAGAATAAAAACAAAACTCCAGATAAAAACAAAAACTGCTCATCTAAGTTAGATCTGCCCTTTCCTCAATTACCAATAATGGAAAAATAACCAGCTTAAACAACTTTGTAGGAAAGATACAACTGACCTGGAGTACAAAGACAAACAGCAGAACAGGCCATATTATTTGTGACGTTAACATAAATAAAAGAGAAAGCAAACATCTCTCATTGCTTTCATAGCACACAAGATTAAAAGCAACAGCTGGCTTTGCCTTCCTGAAGCCATCTATCATGAACACGATTGCTTAACATTGATTTACAGAGAATGCTTTTTTATAAACTGAAGGTGCGTGGAGAAGAGGGGCTCAAATCTCCTTTTAAAAGGAGTGTTAGAATAAGTGTTAGAGAACATTAAAAACTTAAAATAATCAAAATCTTACTTATTTCTTGATGTACTCCTAAAGATTGAAAGCTAATTTAAAAAGACATGAATATCTTTCTCAATATGTGAGCAGACATCACAGTACCCCCCACAATCATCTGGTGTCTTGCCATGAGTAAGAGGGCTATGCTTGGGATTGCAGGGTGACAGCTGGGTAGAACAAGGCCAAGACTGATGACGGCTCAGACCCTTAACTTTTTAGGCACTTCAGAAGGAAGAATACGAATTTTATATCAAGCTCCAAGATGACTCAGCTTAGCCTATCAGGCCTTCCCAAGTCGGGGTGAAGTCTGTTCAGTACTTACTTACAGAATTCTTGCTCCAAAGACTGCACTCTGCATCTGTCCTTATCATTTCTCTCCTGACGTGTTATTCTTTCACCATGTTCGCTCCTAGTCAATTGGCTATTAATGTTATCATATAAGAGTCACGAGCTATCATACAAGAGTCAGAGTAACTTCAGGGGTATAAATTAAACACAATTAGATTTAGCAAAAGTATGAAGTTTGGAATTCGCTGTTTCCAAGTTTACTTACCTTCGAACTAGGCTAAAATTAGAGTTGTGTTTGTTTTCTCCTTAGTATTATTAATCATTAAGCATTTAAAAACTATTTATGTTTGCCTCCAAAGTCTGACACTGATCAGCTTGTAATTCCATTTCTAGAAACTAATAAAAATGACAAAATAAATTATGCCCAAATCATACCAGAACTTTGATCAATTAATACCACTTGGCTGAACATATCCTCTTTATTTCTCTGCTAAGAACTTTATTTGCAATAATGATTGTCTTTTTTTATTAGTAATAGTTTACCTATTTTTTATTTCTATATTCCCTTCTGATGCCTATCATAGTATTTTGTACTTAAAAACTAAATAAATATTTCCTGAATCAGTTTAGGGAATGAATAAATAGAAAATGATTATATTCAAACAAGTCTCTATTACCATCTTCACAAGTAATATGTTGATTTTTGTAAATAGAATATTTATGGTTTCATGATTAATATATTTAATCTTTAATGAAACTGAGTTTTGAAAATATGATGTTTAGAAGGTTAATTTTGTATTTTAAAATCTAGTGTGTAGAATTTTTAAATCATGACAATGTTCTCTATTCAAAAGTAACCCTCTCCCCAAGAATAAAAAGTTATACTTCTATCTTTATTTCATTTAATAGAATGTATATCAGCCCTCAGGGAATTTTTTCACCAAATATTTATTCTTTATAAATTAAAACTACCGTAACTATGTCACATAATAAGTTACATTTAGATGTAGGGACTAAAGCTTCCAGTGTCATTTCATAAAAGCAGAACAAACTCTTGTAAAATGTTTATTTTTACCCAGCTATAATTTATTACTGAGCAAGATACGAATCGAAGTTAGCAATTCTCCATAATTTTATTATTTTAAAAGCATGTCTAAAATGGCAAATTATTTCCACATTGGAATTTTAATCAATTACACATGTTCTAGTTTATAATTTATTTATTCAGCAAATACTTAATTTGCCCTCGTGTGTCAGGCACGTCAAGTATATAATGATTATTTGTTTTTGTTCATCCTGTTTAGCTGGGGATCTTTTGATTTCAAGTAAAAGCAGCACATTTCAGGCAGCTAAATCATAGAGCAGTGAGTGGAGGAGGAATGTGAGAATGGAGATTATTAAAATACAAAGAAGGGCTCATAGAAAGCCAAGGGCAAGAGCCACAAAGAGCAAGAATTCATGGGAATTCCAAAGGTAACATCCGCAAAGAACCTGTTTTTTTTGTTTGTTTTTGTTTTTTTCCTCCAAGGGGAGAATTTCTCTACTTTGCTATGGACTCTCATTTAAAATGAAATAAATGATGCAGCAACACCCTTTATTTCATAGAAAAAGTTGATATATGTATGCTTAAGCTTATGCTCTTGGTGCTGCCTCATTTTCTCTGTTAGCCAAAGTTTTCAAAGAGAAATCTTATTGTTGGGTTTTCTTTTACAAACTAGGCCATTTAGGTCAAAACACAAGTGGCCACTCCTAAACAGCTTTCAGAATAAAGGCTGACTAGGTCAGCAGGGCTTCTGAGTGAGTAGTATCTTTTAAATGTAAATGGCTTTCTTGTATATTTCCCTCCAAAAGCTTGTTTTTGTTGAGGTAGATAAGCATATTACCCAAAGCCTTCTTTGCATATTCAGACGTAGAACCTACCTGTACCTATAGTTTTTTTCAAGCAACATGTTGACTTATAATATATTTTTTCCCGTCACATTCCATGAAAAGTTTTAGCAGGCTGTAGACTAAATTCTACTTTCTAAGATATTTTTGAACACTTCGTTTACAAAAAGTTCAAACTATTTCCTAAGGTTTTATTTTAGCTCAGTGTACCCTATCTTCACATCACACTAGTGGCAATATTTTCCTTTTGGTTTTGCTCTGGTCAAGACTGGGAGTAAAACCACATTTATTCTTGAAAGAAGCCAAACAATAAACTAAGCTTTTTATGTCTTGGAGAAATATTTGTAACATAAAAAAAAATTATTTGTCATTAAAAACAAAAAATCCCTTGCGGTTTTATTTTTAAGTTATTCCTTTTTTCTATAATTCCTCTTTTGTTGTTCCTGTCATTTCCATTTAATATCACCTTTGCTATTCTGTACTTTTAAGTAGTTCTTAATTTTCACCTGGAAATAAAAATATGTATCATTTAAATATAATATTTAAACTGTCTAATGTGTAACTTTTCTCTGGTTCCTATTTTATCTTGTCTTTCATTAATTAGGCTGATACTTTATCTAATTGGAAATTCAAATAACTTGATTTCATTTGCTTTCAATTTAGTTTACTTCTGCTCTTTCAATATTTCCCCTTTCTGGTTTCCTATTATGCTCTTTAGACAGACACTAAATAACAGTAGTCAAGTTTTGTCTATTCTACAATTATGGACATTTAGGTTAATACATTACCCCTCAAGGAAGATCTGGTGACAAGTATATCTTCTGTGAAAGGTTGTCTTTTTATTTTCAGTTCTTTGTCCATTTTTTTAACTTTAAATATGAAAATTTTCAAACATACAGAAATATTAAAAGAATTTTAAAGTGAATATTTATACACACACAACCTACATTTTACAATAAATACCTCATTATACCTGCTTCATTAGCTCCCTATTCATCTACTTGTTCTCTATCTATCCATCAATCTAACTTATTTTGTGATGTATTTCAAAGTTGCAGACATCATTCTATTCCATTTGTAAACATTTTAGCGTGCATTTTACTAGAGTACATTAGTTATTTTTGTTTTGCTTTCTTTGAGGTAAAATTGATATACAATGAAATGCATAAATTTTAAATATGTCATCCGTTGAGTTCTGACAAACGCACTAACCTAAACAACCTAAATCTTGTCCCTCTCAAGATGTAGAACAATATCAGCATTTCCCAAAAACTCTCCCTTTCCCCCCTTTGCCACTAAAGCCTAACCCTGTGGCACAGAAGCAAACTTGGTTCTTATTTTTTTTTTTCCACAATAGATTTGTATTCAATTTTAAGAAATCTTTTAATATGCTGTAGCATTCAACATTAATCAAAGCATTATTTGATAAGATACTGTTATATTTCAGTTATAAGAACAATATCATAGTATTTGATAGTCTAAAAGCATTTCAAATATCATACTCTATCTGAATTGACTGTCTCAGCAACCTTATTTTATGATGAAAAACCTTAGGCTGTCAAAGGTGGAAAAACCTATTTCAATGCAGTCAAGACTTAATTCCAGAGCCAATGTCCTTTGTCATTATTTCACATTGTGCAGTGTTCTAATTTTATCTTATTATGGATTGAGAATGCCAAAAGTTAACATTTGTTCATCTCTCTTACATGACTTAGCCACTGCCTGATCACACTGAACAGAAGCCCGTCAACTGACAAACTATTTGTTTTACAGTGCATTACTAGTAAATAGAAAAAGGTCACTTGACAATTGACATGTTTCAAAAGAAAAACAGACTAATATACAAAGGAAGAAAATCAAAAGTTATAAGTCATAAGCAGAAAAAAGCTTTTCCAACCTGTAATCAATATTCTCATTACCATTCAAAAAAAGCTAACATCGGTGAAACAAGAAAAGGATAAAATGAACAGAGACCAAGAAAAAACATATTGAAAAACAATATATGTTACTGTTACAGGAGAGTGGGGTCCTCTCCCAGTGCGTGGTCCAGGTTCTTGATGTCTCAAACAAAGAATTGAGCAAAATACCGAAATACAGTAGGAAAGAAAGGTTTTATTAGAAAGGAAAGTCTACTTCCAGACATGGAAGCAAGCCTGAGCAAGAGAATCGTGGCTCAAAAAGACTGGTAACAAAGACTTTAGGGTTTTTATCCTTTTTTGCTGTGAGTGGTTACTTTTCTTAGAAGAATGGGCTTCCTTGATTGACAACTAAGATTGACAGGACTCAGTGATTCATCATTTTGCCTTCTGCTCATGTTTGTTCCCAGAATTCGGTCTGTTATAATGATATTAATGAACTTCCGGGCATATTATAATTAATAATGGTATAATGAGACTCAGGTGAGTTGAAGGTCTTTATTGCGCAGGTGTGAGTGACTGGCTTAAACTGGTACCTAAATCTCTGCCTACTGGTTTCTTTGTGTGAGTTAAAAAATGCCTCTGGCTTGCTTAATTGTGGGCGGTTTAGGGCTGACCCCTTCTAAGATAAGATGATCTCAGTGTCTTTGTAGGCAGACCCGAAACCCCCTAACTTTCCTGCCTACATCTTTTCTAAGAGCCATGAACTGCCCCCTTATTAGTATGGATGTTGAGGGACGGGAGGTCTCTTCTTACGTAACTACTTCTTGCTGGAAATGGCCATAGTCCCTGACTACAGGGGTTTCATGGAGCTCTTTCCCTTCATGCCTCAGTCAGAGTGGGGTCTTGGGTTTCCTGCTGAAGTGCCACCTCAGTCCCTAGACAAGGAAAATACAAATTTGAGATGGAGGAAGGGATTCATTTGTTTGCTAGGATTGTTTGTACAAAGTATTACTGGGAGGCTTACATAACAGAAATTTATTTTCTCACAGTTCTGGAGTCTAAAATCTGAGATCAAGGTATTATAGCCTCCAGCCTCCGATAGACACGTGGACCACCAGAAACCAGTGAGTTATAGGAAACACACTCTTTATTCAGCCAGCTGGGTCTGCCAGGGGTACGCAGACACCAAATCAAGCAGCCCCGAAATGTAGAGGTACAGGGTTTTTAAGCCCTAAACCCCATTCTTCATCCTGTTTGAAAACACAAGTCTATTTTTCTTCTTTTTACTAAATGTCAACCCACAGGTCAATTGTGCAAGTAGGGGGTACAGAAGCAGAAAGCTTATTGTTAGAGCATTATGTTCCCATGGGCGATAGCCAAGCAGTAATTTTTCAGCCAGCACAAAGGTCTTGAGAGGTTTGGTTACTTCTGAAGCTTCTCTCCTTGGCTTGTAGTTGAGTGTCTTTTTTCTGTGTTTCATAAGGCCTTCCCTTTGTATGCGTGTATGTGTCCTAATCTTTTTCTTTTAATAAGAACACCAGTTATATTGGACTAGTGCCCACACTAAAAAACCTCATTTAACTTAATTACCAATTTAAAGACCCTACCTCCAAATAAAGTCACATTCCAATGTCCTAAAGGTTAAGACTTTAACATAAGAATTCTCACTTTCATGATGTTTTCTGTAGACAAAAAGTCTGATTCCCTTCAATCCTCACCCATGCTTTATTGGTTAACATAAATTACATTCTTCACCCTGTTTATGCAATCACCACGAGAAACTCCAGACTCCCAATACTACATCTCAGACTGTCATCTACTCAGAGCTCTGGATATTCCCTTATCTTACCCCATCTCCAAACTTCTCCTTCCTGACTCTTTCTACTGTTTCCCCCAGAAATCATGGCTGATTCCTAGCAAAATCTCTTTTACCTCAAAGCTCAGATGCTATTCTGAATGTTTATTTTCTTGCTCAATCTAAAACCTATCTCTCATCAAGGGCTGACTCTCCTTCAGCCCTTATAATCAATGCTCCCCTCATACCAATGAGCTGAGAATTGGGGAAGTTTCCTTGTAGATCTTCATTGCCTCTTTCAGGCCATTCTCCTCTCTTTTCTTTAAAATCACCAGTGTTGAAACTCCCGCCTCCAATCTCTAACCACTCGCTTTCCCCCTTATTTTTGTCATCTATAGATTTCTGAGCCACTACTCATTTTTCCTTGCATATTTCAGCTCATGGATTACTGATACTTCTATCTACCTACTCTAGTGAGAATTGAGATTGTGATATTCACCTAAATGATCCTCCAACATTCTTTCAACTCAGGTCGTTTGTCCTCCCCTCTTACAATGTTATTTCCTACACCATCTCAGCCACTCATTCCCTTAGTAAGTTACACCCCAGACTTTGTCATCACCAATAATGGTGTTTTCTTCATAAACTCAGTTTCTGATATTCCACTCTTCGACCGTTCTTCCTGTCTTTCAGATCATTCCCTACTGATATCCCAGCTTCAACAATTTTCCAAACTTAGAAGGATATTTGAGCCATGAGGACCTATTAAAATTATTACCTATTTTTTTATCTCTCATGCTTTCCCATATTTGCTTTCCCAGCTTAGATTCCATGATTTATCATTTTAGTTTTTCTACAGTAGAAACTTAAAATTACCTGTTCCTCACTTTCACTCCCACACTTACCTGGCACAACCTTAATCTTAGTTAAGCCCATTCTCTGTCTGTATACTCACAGCCAAAGGAGCTCCAGAAAAACAACTATGTTGCCTCTTGGCAACTGATACCAAGTGAACTCTAAAATTACCCAGGAATCTCACAACTTCCTTTATTCCATTGGCATTCCCTTGTATATAAACACCTCATTCTCTTTTCTTTTCAAAATCTAATACACACTTCTCATTTTCAACTGACCATCTATTTCACTAAGGAAACAGAAGCAAATAAAAGAGCACTTCCCAATATTCCCCACCATCATGTCTACCAATATGTCCACATCTATTTGCATGCACTCTGCCTTCCATTTTGTAACTGCATATTCATATACCAGACTGACACTTATGTAGACCCCATTCATCTTTCCCTCTCTGTTAGATTTTCCTCGTGAATATTCAAACATCATTAGTTCTTCCTTTAAATAAAAAGAAAGAAAGAAAGAAAAAAAGAAAGAAAGAAAGAAAGAAAGAAAGAAAGAAAGAAAGAAAGAAACAAACAAACAAACAAACAAACAAAGAAACAAAGAAAGAAAGAAACAAAGAAAGAAAGAGAATGAGAGAGAGAGAGGCCCTCACACAAGACCATGTTGTCCTCCAGTTACCACCACAATTTTCTGTTCTCCTTCATAAGAAGTTCTCAGAAGTATTGAAACTAACCTCCACTTCCTCTCCATTCATCCTCTCTTGTATCCATTGCAATCTGTGTTTTACCCCATAAATCCACCAAAATACTCTTGAGAGTGTCAACAATGACTTCACACTGTTCGATGTAATAGTTATTTGTCAATCAATTATATCTTACTTGTTTTGTCATCAGTAATTGCAGCAGCTGATCATCTCCTGCTTTTGGAATGTGAGACTTAATACTTTGTTCTACTTTTCTAGTCTGCTGAATCTCCTTTGCTAGCTACTGCTCAGTACTTCAAGTGTTAGCACACCTCAGAATTCAAACCACAATTCTTTTTTCTATCTACACACACTCCTTAGATGATCTTTTTTTCTCCTCAGCTTAATTGAGATATAATTGACCTATAACATTTTGTAAGTTTAAAGTATACAACCTAATGATTTGATATATGTATATATTGCAAAATGATTCTCACAATAAGGTTAATTATGACATCTATCACCTCACATAGTTAAAATTTCTTGTGTGTGGGGAGGACTTTTAAAATCTACTTTCACAGCCACTTCAAACATGCAGTACAGCACTATCAGCTATAGTCATCATGATGTACATTACATCCTCAGAAAGTTTTCATCTTAAAACTGGAAGTTTGAACCCTTTGACTACCCTTACTCATCTCTCCACTTCACACCCCTTGCCCCTGACAACCACCAATTTGTTCTCTATTTTTATGAGTCCATTTTTTTATATTCCACATATAAGTGAGATCATACAATATTTGTCTTATTTCACTTAGAATAATGCCCTCAAGTTTTATCCACATTGTTGCAAAATGCAGGATTTCCTTCTTGGTAATGATTGACTATATATATATATATATAGTCCACTCATCTGTCGATGCTTAGTGGATGCTTAGGTTGTTTCCATGTCTTCTCTATTGTAAATAATAATGCAATAAACATAGGAGTGCAGATATCTCTTCAAGAGTCATTTCATTTCCTTCAAATATATATCCAGAATTGGAATCACTGAATCATATGGTAGTTCACTTAGATGATCTTTTAAGATAAATTTACTTACTATTTATATTCCGGTGGCTTCAGATTTATATCTCCCACCTACTTATCTCTCCTGGACCCCAGCAACATATATACAATTGGCAATTTGACATATATATTAGGCAATCAAACATAACATAATAAAAACAGCTGCTCCTATTGTCTTTCAAATCTTGGGAAATGAAATTTTTCTTCTAGTTACTTAGGCCAAAAATCTTTTATTAATCTTTTCTCTCTCTTTTCCTCAAACTTATTCCATTAGCAAATTCAATTGGCTCCATTTTCAAAATTGTCCCAATTCAATCATTCTTCATAATTTCTATCATTACCAATCAAGTAGAAGCCATCATAATCCTAATTGCAATAATCTTCAATAAACTGTTGTACTTTGGGAAGTGAATTAGAAATTGTTATTTTTTAAACACAATTTATTATTTCTTATATTCAGCCACTATAAAGCAATACCAACAAAAATAAATTTTATTTTTAATTAAGAAATTAAACAGGATATTTATCAGATAATTTAAATACTGTTTTTTTTTTTACTACAGAGATGAGAGTCCAACACTGTTTGCTTAGAATGTTATGTTACAGTTAATATAAAATATTAGAGTCTAAGTTTTAATTTTTAGAATCAATAGACAAAAATGTGGAATGTTTTAAAATCAGAAAGACTTACTGGCAAGTTCCATATGTCCTTTGGAACTCTTAATGAATACATTCACAAATTTAATTCTAAAATGTCTAGAACAAAGAAAAATACTTTAAAAAATATGAAACAAGAAAATAACCATAAGAGTCAATCAGTTTCAACATGCCTTACTTTAATGCAGGTAACATTTTTTGAGGTCTAACTGTACGCTATCACTATGAGGTCCTCTAAAACTTTAACAATGAAAAGAATAAATTGACTATACTTATACAGCAGAATGTGTTATGTGCTCTAACAAAATTATATATATTTTAAAAAAGCTACAGTAAGGCTAAATTTTGAATTGCTTAAAGAAAAGGAAGGTTAAGAGTATAGTACAAAAGACTGGTCAATAAGGCAAATTACGCTTTCTCTAGAAAATAAGTAACATGATCATAATCAAGGTCCTATAATGTTGAACAGAAAACATTCTGTATATACAATTCCAACTGTCTGTAAAATATTGCTGTAAAAGGAATCAGAGATTGGGACATTGTAAAATGGTTTATAGATTTCTATATAAATCTAACCTGGAATCAACATCAAAGAAATCATAGCTTTGGCCACCAGTGTCAGAAGAACAAATATCCAACAATTAGATGCTTATTATTCAAGTTAAATTAGCAGAAGCCCTACTCTAGTTTTACAATTTACGCTCTTCCTCACTCAGACACTCAATACACAAACATACACATGAAGGCTTGGGGCACACAATTATCACGAACAAATATTTGTAAACAATGAAGATTGTTCTATTCTAAATATTGAGGAAAAGATTACAATGATTAAGCAAATCTGAAATAGGGCTCAAGTTAATGAAAAAAATGAAAGAGTAAAACTAAAATTATAAAAGGAATCAATAGATACAATTTCCTGCCCTGACATCCAAAATTCTTTAAAATATAGGAAAGATTAATAAATTGGACCACTTTCTCTATATTATATTTGTAGGTAGTAGTACTCCTGAGTTTAAGTATGGTTAGATGTGTTTAAATGTGTCCTTTCATCCCCTCAAAGAGCAGAAGCATTGAACCAAGCCAGGCATTCTGAGTACCAAGGATGGTAAGAAATCCTGACGGAAAAGGGAATGGAGGCAGGAATAATATGAATATAGAATTGAGCAGTCATTATTTTATCAATATTCAGCTAGCTTCCTTGCAGTTGAATAAGATAGGAATTAATCAATAACTTGCCCATTAGTGGTAACATTAGGACTGAATAATTGCAGCAAGTCTAAGTTTCTCTGATTCTCCTGGTTACAAATATTCTAATCTGTTAGACCAGGCAAGGGGCTACGTACTGCAGAGATATTTCCAGAGTCAGAGTACCCAGGCTAAAATCCCCATTCTGTCTTCTGGGTCTCTCTGAGTAAGTTATTTTACTGCTTTAAGTCTCTGTTTCCTCATCTATAAAACATGGGTACTAAATTAAATTTGTGCTTTTTTTGATATTGAAATAAAATAATATATATAAATTTCCAGTAAGTAAATGGCACTTACGTCGCAAAATTAATGAATCATCAGCCTTCAAGAGCTGATTAGATATGTGGAGATAAGGAAGAAAAATCAATCATGTCTCCTATCCTTTTTGATTTGATAACTAGATGAATGGTGAAGCTATTCATGAAGATAGGAATACAAAGAAGACAGGTATGGTGTGGATATGGTTTGAGGAAGGGTGTGAAGAAGATTATTTTAGTTTTAGGCATGTTGTGATTAAGATGCCTATTTATGAGAGGTGCCTTTCACTACTTACTCCATCCATATCCTTTTCTAATGCCCTGCCTCTTCTCACTCAAGACCCATAGACCCAGCGGAGAAAAGTAGACTTGGAATGAGAGACGCCTCATTCAAAAATTGGGAATGAGGTCATCAGGTTAAGGAAGTTGTGCTGACGGAAAATGAAGTTTTAGTGGCTAAGATGACAATTTGAAGCCATACCGAAAGAGAAGATAATGGAGCGCGTACTGAGAAGTGACAGATGATAGAGATGATAGAGATACATACGTACGTACATACATACACACACACACACACACGCACACACACACACACATAGACAGATAGATATAGATAAATAGAAAGAAAAAGACAAACAAGCTTTCATTCATTAATTGCTGACTTTTAAAATTCTAGACTGTTAGCGAGGCCTAACTGTATTTCCAATTGTATTCTTAGCTGTGATTGCATCCTTAAAATAAGACTCTTTTGCAACCAGATATGCACTGTGGGTAAAACCATTTATCTAGTTGGTGTTTTCTGTTTTCGGTAATCTTTAGAGGACTTTAACATGGACATTACTACATATGGTCGATAAAAAAGTCACAGGTGATGTATTTTGGCAAGTTTATGGTGATGATATTGCTGAAAAGCATCTAGCTACATCCTCAGTCCCACACCTCTGTGGTTCCTTGGTGGTAACTCATAGTTTCAAATACATTATCAAATAAATTTTTAAGGCAGGGGCTTTATTTGCTTTATCTGTCTTTTACCTCAGGAAAACTAGCATAGTACTTGACTATAACTGGAATAATTTAAACATGTCATTAATTAATTTATTTCAAAGTATTATGGAAGGTGGCACCAAAATATATATGGAAGGTAGAAAGTTGTGAGTAATATGCTGTAATTTTTTATAAGAAAGTTAATGTGTTTTTTAAATCACACTTATTTCTAAAGACTTCTGTAATCCAAATACAAATAGTCTACAATATATATCATTGGTTCACTAATTCAAGCAAGTCATCCCATCGCTTGCCTTGCAGGGAACTCAGATTCCGGAGGGTAACAGGAACCCCAGAGTTCATGGCCTTGGAAAGAGAATATCATTGAGCTGTGAGCTGTGGGAATCTAAAGATATAAGAGGTCAGAGAATTATCTCTCATAAGACATGGGGACATAGCAACTATGAAACACAAGAAAAACTTTGTGAAAGAAAAACGCATAGAACATAAAAGCACAAGTGACTGAAAAATCTTTGAAACTGTCATGCAAAATTTAACTATTTGTGGATATTACTATGTGAATGCTAATATTAAGAAAAACTCACTAGAGTATTCTACTATTAATAATAAAATGTTGCCCATTCAAAATTATAGTCCTTAATGGGTCTTTGACATGGACTTTATCAAAAGTTGCATTTTTTTAGACTTTAAACATTGTATCTTGGAGATTTTTAAACCTCAGAGGAAAAATGCAGGTCCATAAAAGAAATATTATAATTAAGTTCATTCTGTTTAGTATAATTAACCCTAATTCACAATTTAAAAAGCACTATGCCCAGGGGGCTTCCCCTCTTAAGACTTGACCTCTGGTCCATGAGAACCATGCAATAGCCTCTGTGCATAGGTATGTAGACATTGTTTTAGAGAAATGTTAATTAGCTCTTTTGAAATACTATGCTGATTTATTATAGGTCTGAAAGTTCCTCTGTTTCACAATTAAATATGTCATTTAATGCCATTTTTGTAAGGAAAAAGGCCATTGGGAGGTGGCATGAGCACATGATTCATGTTCTTCCCATTGGTCATCACATGACTGGCCTCAGCCATTGTAGGGGTAAGGGTTGCCATTTATTGATGTTAGAAAATCCCAAGCATTTATCTTCTTTACTCATTAAAGAATGTCTGCAATAGAGAACATAGGATGATAGAACTGCTTTTGTCTAGAACATTTTTTGGATTTAAGTATGGGCTTAATTTTTCTCTTCAAGGTAGAGAGCCAATTCTTCTAAAGAGAACACTCATATCTCAGCCCCGATGAGGTCTCATCATATTGACTTCCCAGGTTGTGCCCCTTTAGATTCCTGGATATCAAGGTACAGAGAAGGATTTTCAAGGGACATTTCTTTCTCCTAGATGGATATTTTGGTAAGGACAACAATACAACATCTTTTTTCTAGTTTATTTAGTCAATTTGATATGAAAGTTATAAAGCATTTATTACCAAAATTAAGACAACTCATTTTATATTTCACTTCTTTCTTTTTATGATACTTGCACAGTTCAAAATGAGATACATTAAACTGGCAGAAATTTAAGAACACAACTGTATAAATGATATAAATGATAGTCAATACAATAAACACTATCAAGAGAAATTTTATTTGCTATTATGATTGCATCTAACAGCAATATGTAATTTAAACTAAGACAGGTGCAAATCTTAATGTACGTAATTTTCCCTCTGAGGATTGTGACAATGATTATGTGTTCACATAAATAATACTCTAAAATGTTATGATTCAAACAAACTACACAATTTCAAGTCATGTATCATTTATCTCCTTAAAAGCAGTAAGACACTGAAACAGGATTATGTCAGTTCATACTTAATGATTCTAATCATGAATCATGTTTTCTCATTGTACAGATATTTGTTATTTTATATTTAACTGATAAATGCCTGAAGAAAACCAGGAATAAAGTAAATCAACACCCAGCATTTATTTCATTGAGCTTTCTCTCCCTTTAGGCCTAGACAAGCAGTTTAAGTCTTTCTATATTAAGAAATTTTAAAAAGAATTTATTGTAATGGGGAGTGAAAGAAAAAGCTATCTTATTTAATGGTGTTAAAGAATATGTGAAGAACACTCAAAACTCAATAATTAAAAAAAAAAAGTTTAATTAGAAAATGGGCAAAATACATGAACAGACATTCCAGAAAAGAATATATGCTGATGAAAAATAAGCACATGAACTATGTTCCACACCACTGTGGAACAATCCACAATTAGATATCACTAAATACCTAGCAGAATGATTAAAATGAAATATAGTGACATCATGAAATGCTGACAAGTATACAGAAAACTTGAATTACTCCTACATTGCTAGTGGAAATCTAAAATGGTATAGCCAAGCTGGAAAACAGTTGAGCAGTTTCCAAAAAAAAACTGAACATGCAGCTACCACATAACTCAGCAATTTTACACCTGGGCATTCATCCTAGAGAAATGAACACTTATGTTTACACCAAAATCTGTACACAGATGTTTATAGCAGCTTTATTCCTCCTAATTGCCCACATCTGGAAACAATTCAATGTCTTCGAATAGTCGAATAAACAAACTGTGGTACATCCATACCACAGAATATTATTCAGCAATAAAAAGGAACTTACTTATACATATAACAACCTGAATATATTTCCAAAGAATTATACTGAATGCAAAAGCCAATCCTAGAAAGTTACGTACTGCATGATTGCATTGACAAAACATTTTGAAATAACAAAATTATAGAAAAGGAGAACAGATTAGTGGTTACTAGAGTTTAAGGTGGCAGAAGTGAGTAGGAAGTGAGCATGGCTAATAAAGGGATCCTTGGGGTGCTGGAAATGCTCTGTATCAATGTCAATATATTAGTTGTGATATTGTCCTATAGGTTTATAAGATTTTACATTGGGGGAAACAGGGTACAGAATACATGAGATCTTTCTGTATTATTTTGTGCAATAGCACATGACTCTATAATTATCTTAAACAGTTTAATTAAAAAACATTACACTGTGACTGAAACAGAAAGTATGAGATGCAAATACTCTTACATAAATTTAAACACTTTTGTAGGCAGTATCCATATTACTTGCTTTACTGCCCTGAATGGAGACTCTTATTGGTTTCTATTAACATTTTCTCAGCACATATAATATTCAACTGCCCATTTTTTCATGCCACACAGTTAAATACTTGCTCTTTTCTCTTTATTTTTTTAGTTTAATAATTGTTACATTATTTTCTTCCTAGAAAATATTATTATTATTTTTAATTCCCCTAGAATTAAAAATAATGTAATTTTATCTAGAAATATAAAATTTTTTGTTTCAGAATACCTGCAAATAAACTTTAAAAATTATGATCGGCAACTATTCCCAACTTTATAAAAACGTGGTTTGTAAATTAAAATTAATGAAAACATATCAATTATGGCAAAATTGTCTTTATCTGTGTAAATGAAATTGAGCAGTTAGTTATAAGGTTAATGGAGCCAGCAGACATTCTTAATTAAAATAAATATGCAACAGACCCAGTTAAGAGAAAGGTAAGCCAGATTCTTTGAATTTTGCTAATTTTTACTATTAGCTGTGTATTTATTGCTTACTATGAGTGAAGTACTTGTTCTTCCCATTAATTCTTGTTCTTTGAACTTGACATGCATGTATCTGTCATTCCAAACATTCCTCTGTATCAGTACCACTCTTTGATGTCCTGGACTCCAAGATAATTTCCCCTCATTTCTGCAATTTATCTTTTCTTCACTGTCTTCTTGAATTCACAAAGCATAGTACTATGTGATAGAATTTTTTCCTGCATTCCCTTCCCTCACCCTCAGAGTTTATCTAGAAGGCTAGCTTTTAATTTCTCTAGAAACAGTATTTGGAAACTTTTTCTTGCCCTTTGTTCTGTATAATTCTTTCTGCTATTTAAAAGACATCTTGTATAATAACCAAAGATGGGCAGGGCCCTTGCATTAGTCACAAGTCCACATATTACAAGAATAAATTATATTGAAAATTTCAAGAACTATATGTTGAATTCTAAGTCAGCACACTGATATTCTGGATTACTTTGAATTGAAAGTGATACTCTATGAGTCTTTAATAAGATTATGAAGGTCATACAAAGAATAATCACTAAAACATTAGTTCACTTATTATTTAGAAGTTGACATTTTGTAAAAAGTACTCGATGCTGTTTATAATAATTTTCAGATATAATAAAACCGTTAAAACCAAAGTAAATGAATCTAGCTAATTTATTAATTGTGGTCAAACTCACAATCAGGAGTTTTCGAGGAGCCCAGGACAATGAGGAAACATAAAAGGGCAGAAAAGATTGGGAAAAAAAAACAAACTGTCATTTGGTACTACACTTTTTAAGAGGAAGTTATCATATCATATGGTAGAACCAGATAATTTATATTTAAATGAGAGCTCCCATATTCAAGCCAAGATATACCAAGAGTGACAACTTTATTTAGTAGGGACTCCATGGAGCACTCTGTTAAATATTCTGAGGTTGAGTTTGGTCACAGCAGAAACAACAGCAAGATTGATAAATAATGTCTACCATGGACTTAAGCACACAGAGAGATAGCCCTTATATCTCTTACTTGCCATTCATAATTCAGCCCACCAATGTGTTTCATTTTAATACAGAAAAGAGGCATGAGGACTACATAAATGGACTAAATATTAATCCAAGTTGTATTCAGAAGTTGCTACGTGCTGCCTGACACAGGAACCTGGCCGATCAGCATAGGGCCAGACCACTGGACACCTACAAGAAGGTTGCTGCTGAGAGTACTAACAACTATTTCCCTATGCCTCAAATGCTGCAGATCCACACCTGGAAAGGAAAACAGATGTAGACCTAGTTTCTCTAACACTCATGGTCTGATTCTCTGACTTTGAGAGGAGACCATATCTCTGTCTGTGGAGCATTATTCCTTCTCTAATAATTTTCCTTTTGTCTCTAACTCTGGCTCACACTTTTCCTGTGTGGAGACAAGGACCCTCTCTTGGGTGGCATAGGACTTGAATCCCCACTTGGGGAGATTCACCCCGTCCTGCATCAATATATGAGAAAAACAAGACACAGATAATGGTGTGAATTTTTTAATGTCATGTATTAAATATTTGACTGAGTAAATCAACAAAAGATGAAATAATGGAAAAGCTAGATAGTCAATAGAGTATTATCGAAATTCTATGAGAAATTTCATGTGGGATGAGACTTTCTTGAGAATTTTAAAAGGATTTCGGTATAGAACGGTCACAAGTTCCTTGAGGTCTGTTTTTATATTTATCCTTTTATCTTCCATATTGTCTTGAACATAGTAGGTGATCAACACATATTTATTTAATTACAGAAAAGAGAATAGGACATGAGCTAAACAATGAAACATCAGTGACTGAGTTACAAGGATGAAATAGAAATTAGGAAAAAAGAAATATCAGATGTTGCTTTGTAAAGGGCTATTGTAATCTCTGCTTCTTTGCCTCCTTTCATGATGCTGGTATTTAATATTCAAGATCTAGTGTCATTGGAATGATTTAATTCATTTTTATTTTTCTTGTATTCTAACCCCTGAAATGAATAAGCATTTTACCATTTCCGGTTCCTGATAGATGTACATACAGGTTTTTAAAAGATATTGAGTGAAGGAGGAAGAAATGGTAGAATAAAGGAAATGGGCTATTGTGTTTCAAAACATGTGTTTAAAGTTTGGGGGGTTACAAGCCCTATCAGTGGTAAAATTGATGCAGCGGGTGCATTTCGATGTGGTCACGGTGTACAAACGCACAGAGTTTTGTTTGGAGTGAATGGTCTTTGGCATAAGCTTTTGTGTTTTGAGGTCCTCTGGCAGTGAGAAGCTCCTGGCTCGCTCATGTTTGTTGCATTCCTCTTCTAAACATAGAGACATTGTGGAAGATCAAACTGCAGGATCCTATTTCTCAAGCTTGCTGTGGTTTTTCTTTCCTTCTTTTGTGTTAATTAAAATAGACAGTGTTAGGCTCTAGTCTAGGGATAGATCAGAGAGTGGTTTGCTCCTCTTCTAGCAGGAAATAGTGTATGTATATGACTCTCAGGGTGGATTCCCTACAGGGCGGATTCTCTTCTCCCCAGTATGGATCTTGGTATCTCCGCCATGTATAGAATATCTCTCATTGTTCCCAAAGTCAGCCTTCCCCATCTATGCATAGTCCTCCTAACCACTCTGAATCTGATGTCCTTTTGCTTAGGATGAGGTAGCTTCATGCAATGATTTCTCAGTATGTCTTCAGACCCAGCAGCCCATGCTAGCAGTTTTGACTTTTTTTTTTTTTTTTTGCAATAACTCTTAAATAATACAAGCGAATGGGTTTTAAATCAGGCTAACATGAAAAATACTACTTATAGACATATAAATAATATAGGGGGTATTTTAAAAGATAGTGTTTGAATGTTTTCTTAAACTTTTACATTGTTTTGTTGTAATTGTCAGAACTGCTATAACCTGAAAATTCCTCATTTACTATAATACAGTATTGACCTAACAGTGAAAATCAAATTTTATTTATTTTGCAGTACAATAAATCAGCATAAAACGTAATTTAAAATTAATAATTATATCAATAAGTATGTTATAGATGTAAAGATATTAATATAAGAGAATCAATCGCACCACTAAATGTTTTATTAATGGGGACAGGTACTTTCCTTAATTTAATTCATAACACAGTCACAAAGCACTTAGCTCTTTTAATGAACATATTTCCCATACTTCAGGGAATTTTTGAAAACCTCCCAATTCATTTACTAAAATGCTCAGTGGGATTCAGTCAGACTGACTTTTTAGTCTTCATTCCAAAGGTAAGTAATATATTAGAGGAAGCAAGGGATACAAGATGGGGAGTGGTTAATTAGTACCCAATCGAAAGTGCTTATGTGTACATCAGAACAATGAACTAGCCGCTTTTTGTTTTGTCTTGATAAACAATACAAAATACTCTAAGAATCAAGCCAATTTGTACGAAATACAATAAATGTGACTGGGAAAGACTGAGTAGTTGAATGCCAACTAACAAATAAATTACTTCAGCGTTTCAGGACAACTCTTTTTAATTAAAAAGGCTACGCCTTGATCAGTGACATTTCCGAATAAAAATGTCTCCATATTTCACATAAATGTTTGAATTTCATATCGGGGAAACAAGACAGCATTATTTTTGTAGGAAAACACCTGTGATTGAGGTTTTACCATATATTGTTAAACTCATTTAGTTGGTATTTGAATATTAAAAGGTGAGTTTGCTGTGTTTACAGATTAATTGTTAATAGTTCAAAGAACTTAGAATCTTTCCAGCTGTAGTCAGATACTTTCAACAATTAACATTTTAATTCAAGTTCTTTGAGTTGTGCAAAAAAATAATAAACATGGCACATTTTTCTCATTATGTGATAAGAGAAAAAAGCAACAATGTAGTACAAATCTGCATTACTAATGTGACTCTTTAATGTGACAAAGGATTTTTATATAACGAAGAAACATTGCCTCAGCTTGAGTGCCCAGGCTGAGTGGACAACTTTCTGTGGTAAAGCAAATTTGATCAACAGTTTGTTTGAATTCTAGAAACTCTGGAAGAGTTTAGAGACAATCCACGTGTACCTGCTATGTATTATGTTTTCTCTTTTGTTGTTCTCTTTATTTCTGTTTTCTATCTAAAACCGATGCAGGACGGGCAAATTCCCCCTAGTGGGTGGGTATGTGTGTGTGGGGGAGGGACCAGGCTCTGCACTGAGAGAAGAGGGTCCTTTGGCAGAGAATGTAGAAAGAATCCAACACAGACGCCAAAGTTAGAGTCAAAAGGAAAGCTTATTAGAAAAGGAGCAACACTCCACAGACAGAGTGTGGTCTCCTCTCAGAGGCAGAGAGTGATCGAGCCTAAGAGAGACGAGGACAATGAGGGAGACAGAGTAAAGAATGCAAAGAGAAAGACAGTGAGAGTAAAGGCAGTGAGAGGCACCAAGAGAAAAACAGTGAGAGGAATCCCAAATGTTCCGGGGAATTCAGCTTATATGTCATTCTTTAGTTCTTTTGAGTTACAGTTTAAAGACTTCGTTTACTCATTTTTCTTTGATATGGACATACAGTGAGGAAGGGGAAGAGTATGTAGCATGAGAAGGTAAGAATATGTAGCTTGAAAGGCCTGCTGGCAGTTCCCAGCCTTTCAACTGTAGATTCCACCTGGATTTAGCCATAGGAAATGAATAATTTTATTTTCTGTAGGGCAGCCACTTAAATAATCTGTTTTTCCTGTTTCCTTTTCACAAGTATGGGAAATGGATTGTGAGCAATCCCAGCAGAAATCTTTCTTTGTTCTGCAGGTGTCCTTCTGGCCTAGCTACAGGACTGATCAGCATATTGCAGTCTCTGAATGTAGCTTGATTTAACATTTTAATTCTCTTGCCTCCTCCCTACATTAAAACCATTCTTTGGATAGAAATAGCCATATAGCCTTGGGTAAGTCCACCCAATACCACAACAACAAAATGTCCTCCTCTATAATTCTCTTGATTTATTTCAACCTCTTTGGGAGTGGATGATGATGATGATGATGATGATGATGATTATCACCACCGCCTATAAGAGTTTAAGAGAAATTCCTTGAACTACACTAACCGTCCTCTCTTCCTGCCTGTGATCCCTTGAAGTTCAGAGTGCCGCTTACTTAAACCAGCTTGTTTTCCACACAGGCTTGTTTGTGCTGTTGAAAGAAAAGTGTCTTCTAAGCGTGCCAGGGGACAGTGTGAGTAGAACCTTTCTATAAATGCTTTATTTATTTATTTTCAACATGCCTGATTTCTTATCTAAAATATCCTATTCTATTAAGTTGGCAGGTTTAAATAATCAAATCTGATAACCAATAAATCTGGTAGCCAATAATTAAACTTAGTGTTAGTTTTAAACTTATTTTTATTAGATCGAAACACATTAAATTGCCATAGTTAAAATAAAAATTAACCAGTATCGGTCATTTTTTGTTTTGTTTTGATCTAATATATATACACACACACACACACACACACACACACATGCATATTTATTTATTTATTTATTTATTTATTTTACCTTGTGAGAGACAAAATAACAGTGAAAGGCTTGGGTTCGGAAGTCAAACAGAAAAGACTTTAAATTATAGTCCAGTCATTTATGAGCTATGTGATTGTGAATATTCAGTTTCTTCATCTGAAAGTTAAGACCATTAATCACATGTGGTGCCTTAAATCTTTTGACTGTTATAGGAATTAACATACACAGTGTTACAGAATGAGTACAGAAAAAAATGTCAGTGAAAGTCATTATTACGGATTTAATTAATATTTTGCTTGTCTTTGCCACCTTTCTTTTTTCCTCTTAAATTTCCTGATTAGTGCTTCTGGTTTACATGAACTGCTTTTGCATTCTTAGCCCATTACCTTTTCATATATTATCTCATTTGATATGATGATCATTATGAAGTTTATGGGATAGAAATTATTATCCCCCTTTTCCAAACAAGGAAACTAAGTTATGTTATCTTTTCAAAGAGCACACAGTGGGTAAAAGGCAAAGCCACAGTGAGAATTCACTAATCTTTTCACCATGCTGGCTTTTATAAAGTCATTTTAAATAGACCATCCTGGGCATTCTAACATTGATGGCCTGCATTGACCTGATCATTCTGAACAAATCTGCTTCTCAATCGTCATAAACTTCTACAACAGCTGGCATTTATTTAGCAATAAATTTGGACCTCAAATACGTGCATAAACCATCTACTCTTACTATATACATAACAACTCTATTCAGTTGGCCTCTTTTATAAGATAAGAAAACTGAGAGTTATTAAGGGGTAAAGCCAGGATTTGAAAGGAGGAGGTTTGCCTCTAGGACTGTATGCTTAATCAGTACACTAAATTGTACTAAAAACTTTACTATCATTCAGATTACCATTGCTCCTCAGCAGTAAATTTCAACATGTCACATTGTTTCTATAAATAAATAAATAAATAAATGAATAAATGAATAAATAAATAAATAAAGATAGATAAAATAAAATAAAAACTTTGCTCCACTGAAATTTTATGATAAATAGAAATAATTTCCTAGGAGATTTGTACTCTCACAGGCAAGACTGTTCCATGATTTGTGGAGCTCATTGCAAAATAAAAATACGGGGACTTTTATTAAAACATTATTAAGAATTTCAATTAGAATGCTAAAATAGAACATTAAATTAATTAGAGTATGAGGCCCTGTGTAACTAAAAGATTGGATACCCATAATACAACCCCTGCTCACAAAGCCCATAACCCTGAATCTGGCCTTGACCCTGTACAGCTAGCCTTCTATAGACATAAATAAAGCCTCATGGTATAAAAAGAAGTACTAGAGGCATTTTATTAAGTCTGACCAGAATCACTCTGGTTTCTCCACTGAGAGCATCCTGAGGCATTGAGACTTTTGGTGAATTAGGACTTGGGAGCGGGGGTGGGGAAGCACGGCCAGGAGGCCAGAAGTCTGATGGCTTTTCCTTCTAAGAAAGGAGAAGTATAGACCACAGTCCAGAGTGAAATGGTAGCCAGGATGTGAGGAAAATAAAGAGGAAGCTCTGGGGAACTCCCACCACCCCAAAGAGGAAGAAGTAGCCCTTATCTCCCAACAGAATGGTGGAAGAAACCTGTGAAATGAAGCCACATGCCTTGGTTGTTTGGAAGAGATCCATGTTGATTTATGTTTAAAATTAATAAACCTGGCAATGTTCGTTCAAAGGCTTTGCTTTTGCCTCTTTAAAATTACAGATGAAAAAAGGTGGTTTTAGTCTTCCCTCTAGAAAAGAGCCTCATTTCTGAAAAATGTTATCATTAATTCTTGGACTTTGATTTAATCCATGGTGTACATCAAAGTTATTGTCATTCATTCTTGTAGGCAGTTAATTATCAGAGCAGGTGTGGCTTCCAGTCAAGATGGTGGAGTAAGTAAAAGCTGTGTTTGCATTCTCTCACAACCACATCAAAGTTACAACTAAACTACAGAACAACAGTCATTGAAAATCACCTTGAGTCTAGCTGAAAAGAAGTCCTACAACTAAGGACATATAGAAGAAGCCACGACAAGGCCAATAGGAGGGGCAGAATGTAAGCTGGTCTTATACCCACATGTGGCAATTAAAAATCGGAAGGGATATCCTGGTTGTGGAGATCCCCCCTGAGAAGTGAGAGGTCCAGCCCCATAACAGGCTCCCCAGCCCAGGGCTCCAATGCTGGAAAGAGAAGTCCCCAGAACTCTGGCTGTGAAAATCAGCAGAGATTTTGGCTGAGTGAGACAAAAAGTGGCTGAACTCACAGCATCCCTCTTAAAGGAGCCACGCATGGACTTACTCAATGACAGGCTCACTTCCTCTGAGCTCCAGCACTGGTGCAACAGCTCCAAAGGTGCCAGAGACATACAGAGAGGAACCAAACTGGGCAAGGGATGGAGGGGCAGCTTTCTCCCAGACAGAAATACTGGTAGACTCCGTTGTCTTTGTTGAGCCCTCCTCGTTCCTGGTGTGGAGATGCAGGCAGCTGCCATATCTGAGTCTCCATCAACCTGGCTAATTACTTTTCATCCTCCCACCCCACCCCACCCCCAGTGATTTGCAGGACCCCACCCACCCAAATTGTGGGCCCACCCAAGCCACTTCCTGTGGCTTTTCCTTACAAATGGCTTGTCTTGGCTCATGCTGCAGACCTTCTTAAAATCTATCAAAGGTTTACAAAACCCAAACAAGCAGTGTCTGGCTTTGGGGTGCTCCATACCTCTTGCTGAGCAGCCCCAAGCCTGGCACTAGTGGCAGTCAGCCTCAGTTTGTGGCTTGACCTATCAAGTCACCTGCAAGCCCAGCATGAGTGGCAGCCATCTTCAGATTGCTTGATGGCTCATGCCAGGTGGCTCTGGGCAGGTTACAGGCTTCTGTTGAACTCGGCCTGTGGTGGGACCCCTCCCAGAAGGCTCCAGGGCTGGCACACCCTGTGGCCAGCTTTAGACCTAGCCAGAGCACCACCCAGGGACACATCCAAGGACAACACACCCAAAGTGCAGACTGAGCAGGCACCAGAGCCATGATAACGCAAATCCTGTTCTGTAGGGTCAGCCCCTGAACAACAGCTCCTCCACTGTAGTCCTGGCCTGTCCTCACAACCAATTATCCTGAAAGCTAATCCCTCCCATTAATGTGCAAATAGCAATCAAGGCTCAACTATAACAAGAGGGGACACACAACCTACACAAGAGACACATCTGCAGCACCCAGCCTACGTGACCAGGGCGGCTGTTCCACTGTGCCCCACAGGACACTCTACTAAGACCAGGAGACATAACAGCTCCACCTAATACATAGAATAAAACACAGGGAGGCAGCCAAAATGGGGAGACAAAGACACGTATCCTATATGAAAGAACAGAACGAAGCTCCAGAAGGACTAAACAAAATGGAGACAAGCACTCTATCAGATGCAGAGTTCAAAACACTGGTTATAAGAATGCTCAATGATCTCAGTGAGAACTTTAACAGAGGAAACATGAAATGGAGAAAGAAAACATAAAAAGAACCAGTCGAAAATGAATACAATAACTGAAATGAAGAATACATTAGAGAGAATCAACAATAGATTACATGAAGGAGAGGTTTAAATCAGAGATTTGGAAGATAAGGTAGCAGAAAACACTCAATTAGAACAGCAAAAAGAAAAAAGAATCCAAAAACAAGGATAGTTTAAGGGGCATCTGGGATGCTGTCAGATACCAGAAGGAGGGGAGGGCAAGGAATTGAAAACCCATTTGAAGAAATAATTATGAAAACTTCCCTAACCTGGTGAAAGAAATAGACATCCAAGGACAGGAAGTACAGAGAGTCTCAAAAAAGATGAACCTAAAGAGGCCCACACCAAGACACATGATAATTAAAATGCTAAAGTTTAAAGACAGAGTATCTTAAAAGCAGCCAGAGAAAAGTAGTTCGTTACCTACAAGGGAGCTACCATAAGATTGTCAGTTGATTTCTCACCAAAAACTTTGAAGGCCAGAAGGGATTGGCACAAAATATTTGAAGTGACAAAAAGCAAGGACCTATACCCAGGATTATTTTACTCTGCAAAACTACCATTTAGAATCAAAGGGCAAATAAAGAGCTTCTTAGAGAAGAAAAAGCTAAAACGATTCATCTCCACCAAACCAATAATACAAGAAATGCTAAAGGGACTTATTTATACATATCAAAAACATAAATAATAAAATGACAATAAATACATTTCTATCAATACTTACTTTAAAAGTAAATGGATTAAATGCTCCAATCAAAAGACATAGCTAATATGGCTAATGGATAAGAAAACGAGACTCTTACTACATGTGCTGCCTACAAGAGACTCACTTCAGGTCAAAAGGTACACACAGACTGGAAGCAAAGGAAAAGGAAAAGATATTTCATAGAAATGAAAAGAAACAAACAAAAAAGCTGGGGTATCAATACTTATACCAGACAAAATACATTAAAACAAAGGCTATAACAGGAGGCAAAGAAAGACCCAGAAATCTCTCTTCTGGATATTTATCTGAAGAAATCTAAAATACTACTTTAAAGGGACATGTACATCTGCATGTTCATTGTGGCATTATTTATGATAGCCAAAATATGGAGATAACCGTGGTGTCCATCAATAGAGGAATAGATAATACATAAACATATTGTACATATGTAAAATGGACTATTACTAAGCCATAGAGAAGAATGAAATCTTTCCTTCTGCAACAACATGGTTAGACCTAGAGGGTATTGTGCAGAGTGAAACAAGCCAGACATAGACAAATGCCATATGATTTCATTTATATGTGGAATCTAAAGAACAAAATAAATGAACAAACAAAACAAAATCAAAGTCATAGATACGGAGAACAAACTGATGGTTGCCAGATGGGAGAGAGATTGGGGACCTGGGTGAAAAAAGTGAAGGTATTGAGAAGTACAAATTGGTAGTTACAAAGTAGTCATGGGGATGTAAAGTATAGCGTAAGAAATATAGTTAATAATGTTGTAATATATAAGTATGGTATCAGATGAGTACAATATCAGCGTGATTACATCATGAGTTATATAAATGTCTAATCCCTATGTTGTACACCTGAAACTAATGTAATATTATGTGTCAACTATAATTGAAAAATTAAAAATTATTTTAAAAAAGAAAAAAAGAACTAGAGCAGATGCCTTTCAATAAAAATATATAGGTTTAAACTTAAGGCTTTCTCCTTACAGATTCAGTGACCTTGAGGAAATTGACTAACCTCTCTGAGGCTATTTTTAATCTGTATAATGAAAAAAAAAATTTAAATAATAACATCAGAGAGTTTTTACATTTAATACATAAAGGTACTTAGTTCATTACCTGTCATAAGAACTGTCAACAATTTATAAAGACATTTGATATAAACATACATACATTTCATGTATAAATACATTTATATTTCATTCATGTATATACTTTTAAGTATATATACATATGTGTGTGTACATATAAAATAAATTTTTAAAGTTTCTAAGTTTGGGGCTGTCATACATTAGAGAAAGGGAAATATTGGCTTGGAGGACTGGTTGTAATAAATAGGGTTTCTTTTGGGGCTTCTTCTTGTTACCGCTAACTCAATGTTCAACTTTTATGTCATTCAAATTAAATTGTGACTGCCTACAAAATTAGGGCCAAAGCATAAACCCTATGCTTCAAATCAAGCGGATCGAGTGTTTACTTGCATATAAATCTACTATACTCCTCAGAAAAATCCAGGTGTACTCCCTGTCTGAAATTGTGGTGACTTGCTTCCAGGTGCCACGCAGTAAGTTGATTGGAATGTATAGATTGTCATGTACTGAAGTTATCTTACTTAGACACTACCTCTCTCCCTAATCCCTAGCCACCTAATGTATTTCATATACATATATATATAAAATCTTGATTTTAATCATAGAAAATAAAATGGGTAATACCTGAGCTCTATTATCTCTTTTGCTAGTACATTGACAGGACATATATCCAGATTTGCCTCCAACATTTCAGTTTATAGTTTCCCCCAAATTGTTGATAATAGTTATTTAGTTATTATATGCCCAATACAGAATTCACCAAATATTACCAATTTAAAAATGGAGAAAAAGCAGTAGCAATTGTATATGCAACATAAACAGTGCTAACCTTTAAATATGAAAATAACAGAATAACAATGTTTATCTGTTGTGTTGATAGTGAATAAAATAATTTCAGCAGCAGTCTTTTCAAATTCTATTTGTAAAATGAGTAATTTGTTTTGTGTTTAGACTTCACAGGAAGTACCCCTACTTGAACTTGACTTGGAAGTTTGACTGCATAAATTATTCCTTGACTTTTGAATTATTAATCTTGGCTGCATGATATGCAAATCAGACTGCACTAACTATGTCCAGAGGCACAGCACTGGGTCTGAAGCTGTGTCAAGTTTCTGGCAAAGGATTTCTGTCAAGGGATCAGTGTCTTCCGATATAATGGTAAGTAATAATGTAATTCATTTTGCCAGGTATATAAAGAAATGCTAAACATCCCTTTTGTTAGGGGTTTCTTTTTAAAGGTGGCCTATGAGCTATTAAGATTTAACAGTTAAATGAATTGTCTAAACTGTCGTTCATAAGTACATGTAGAACAGCAAAAGAAACTGAAAGGAAGTCATAATTTTTTCTCTACATTTATTTTTTACCAAATGTAATATCTTGTTTTAACTGCTAAATACTAAATTTATTTGATCTTAAGAGGTTTCATTATATTTGCTATGTCTTAGTGACTTATATTTCAACACAAGGAGTAGTTAATTTTCTTAAATATAAGTACTTGAAAAATTTTAAAGTTTCTAAATCATATGAAACAATTATTATATTTAACATTTTCATATTCAGAAAATAGTGTGCTAGAAGGAATTTTAAGGCATTCTAAATATTAAATTTAGCATTTTTGTTTGTAAAAATTGCATTATTTTGGAATATAATTCACTAAGAAAAAATGGAAAATTGCAGAAGGTATTATTGTTATTATACCTTTCTGAACTTTTTATAATTGGTAAGATATTTTAAGAAATTCATAAACATAATTTGATATCATACTATCACATTTTAATACTCTGACTTCTGGTGTAGTTTCTGTAATACATAAAAAATGAAGCCATCAATATTAAGTTATTATATCTTTTTAGTGTGAATATATATTTATTCAAATTATTTATTAATGAAAAGAGCAATTTGGTAAAAAAAATACTCATAATACTATGTAAATTAGGCTCAAGAAAGCAGTTAAGAAGTAACATGTCATAAATAGTCTTTAATTGTGATGATTATAAGGAAAAAAATTTTAAAGCTAATAAGCTATCAATTATATATTTTAAGTTTCAAAAATGTACAATTTTTAAAAGACTGGATACAATTAAAGTGAAAGATATATTCTTAAATTAAAATTGAGAACTACTGATCTGTGTGAGTAAATTGAATATTGCTTATAGTTTAATTATTCTAGCAGGTTTAGGTGTATTTTTAGATATATAATTAAAGACGTCACCTCAATTGCAAGCATCTAAAAAACAAAACCTGTTAAAATAATTCATCTAAATTTGATATAACCTGTTTATCACAATTTCTATTTCCTAAAAATTAAAAATACAACCATTAGAAAGTGAAAGAGAGAATATTATTTTTTCTTGAGGGAATTTCCCTTTAACCGGGAATTTTGCTTAAAGGTCAGCTTAGTTTGTCAATTTGTAGGATTGTGATGGCAACACTAAAACACAACTAATATCAAGCAATTTGTAATCTAATACTCTGCAAATTGTGGCTCCTGGTAAGGTTAAATTGACATGCAAATATTAGACAGACTTACATTTATAAAAACAAAATTTATTAATATTATGGACAGGAAAATTATTTTAAGAATGAAATAAATCTATCAAAAACAGATAAAAACATTGTATTTCTGTAAAAATAATTTCAAATAAATATTAAACTGTAGGATGGTATCCATATATTGGAAATGCTTGGTTTACAGACAATTTTGATTTCTTCTTTTTGTCCCTCTGCATTTTCTGAGTGTTACGTAACAAAATGTATTTTCAAAGTTATTAAAAAAAAAAAAAAGAATGAAGTGATCACTGTGAGAAGCAGGACAAAGGTGGCTAGTAATTTGTTTTCCTTATTTCAGTCCTGGTGTTCTCTATCCCTACTGCCTCCCTAATCTCCAGTCCCAGGTCTGAAAGAAGTGTAGGTATGAGGCAGTGCATGTGATGCAGCAAGAATCACAGGGAGAAAAGGTCAGTGAAAAGAGATTCAACAAACTCAACATTAAGAAAGTTCTCTAGCATTTAATGAACAGGAAGAAAGATAAACAAGGAGAGTAATGCTAAGTGAGGCTGAAACAGAGTACAGGAGTCGAATCATGCAAGTGTGAAGTCCCCATTAAGGATTTTGGAGTTTAATCTCTAGATAGTGCAGTCATTTAAGCATTTCGGTTCAGGAGAGTAATATTATCAGAATTATGGTTGCAGTTTTTCAAGATTGTCTAGCTGTCATGTCTAAGGCAGATTGGAAGGGAGGCAGAGAAGATGTGATGAGACCATAGGAGGATATGGTATAGTCCAAGATAGAGATGATGGTGGCTTAGACTAGAATGATGATGAAGGAGACAGAACAATAGGGATGGATTTGAGAAACATCCAGACATTGTAGTCAGTGAGACTTAGTAGTTTATTTGTAATTCGAGGTAACCTACGGATGACTTCAAGGATGTTTTTAGGTTTCTGAGGTGAGCACCTAGGTGAATGGTGTGGCCATTGACTGTGTTAGGTGGAGAAGGAAGATGAAGAGTTTAGTACAGGATTTCTAGAGGCAGAGGTGCCTGTGAGAGCTCTATCAGTAGTGACACGTATAAAGTACTAAAGCTTATAAGACATGTCCAGGCTGGATATAAATATAAGAGCTATTGATGTATGAATGGCCATTAAACCTGGAAATTGAGTGAGAGCATCAATGCAGATTCAAGATAAAGAAAGAGTTCAATATTGAGAACTCGAGGAACTCAACATTTACTACTTAGGCCCAGAAGGCTTCAGCCACAAAAGAGCCTGCAAAGAGGGGAAAAGAAGGAAGATTAGAAGATTATCATATCACAGAAGGCAAAGGAAAAAAGTGTTTCCAGAAGTCATGGTATAAAAAAAGAGCTGAGAAGTCCAGTGAGAAGACTAGTGAAAAATGGCCATTGGGTTGAGCCTGGAGGCTGTTTTGGTGGAGCGGTGGGCCAGAAGCCAAATTGGAGTAGCGTGGAAAGGGAACAGCGTGTCAGGATATCAAAACAATTAGTGAAGACCGCTCTTGTTTAAATGAAGCTATGACAATGAGGGAAACATTTGAAACCAGGGAGAGTTGTTTATGTCGGCTCTTTATTTTTTAAGACTGACAAAACAACAGTGAAAAGCTGTTGGAAAAGATATAGCTGAGCTGAAGAAGAAGGTTGAAGAGACAGGAAAAAGAGAAGTTGGATAACGTAAAAAGCCTAAGAATGTGGAATAAGCCCCCAGGAATAGACATTCTCTGTTGTCTCAGGAAGGAAGGAGGTGCGGACAGGTATAGATGCAGAAACCAGAGACAAAAGCATCTGCTAATGATGAGCAGGGCAGGGTAGGTGGAAGAGGTTGGAAAAAAATTGGAGAAGATATGAAATTGAGAAATGGAGTAAATTGCTGGAGACGTGAGAGAGCAGTCAGATCAGATAACCTCCCAGGTTGAATGATGCCAGTCTGCTCGGTTCTTCAGCAGCATCCTTGTGTCTGCTGCCTGACAAAGTTCCTATCCAGCTTGGTCTAGAGCTGGGCTTAGTGGCAAGTCGCCATGGAGATTTGAGGAGAGGCTCAGAGGAATTTAAGATGTTTTAAATAGTGATTAAAAATAACTTATCAAAATATTGAATTTATCATATCTACAATTCCATGAATTATTTTCATAAATAAAACACTCTCAAAACTCCAGCAGTATTTAACTGAAATCAACTACTTAAATATGGCAAAAAACAGATATGAGTTTTCCAGATGCCTTCACGATAACAAATTCTACTCAATGTTTGCGTGCTTCCCAGAAAAAAAACAGTTCAGGTACGTTTGATCTCATTTTGCTTATTTACCAAAATACTCCATCAAAAGAATCATTTGATTGTAATAACAGTCAGAGTCCTATTTGACAAAGAGATGTTTGAAAAATTTTATTTTCAACCTTGTTTTTTTCTTCACTAGAAATAAGTATGATTTAATATTTAACATTCTAGTACATTTTTGAGAAATGCAAGGTTTTTGAATACCCTCCCCAACCACAAACAATCTGGCCTCATTACAAGAGAAAAAAAATGACAGATGAGCAAGATATTTGAAGTTCGAATGAATCGTGTGAGTCCCAAGCCTGGCTGATTCCAGGTCTGGCTGTGACCCAGGCTCACGGCTAGGAATAGGACTCTGGATTCAGAATGTTACATTAGTGTAGTAGGGCACCTGCGCCTAAAATATGTAAACATAATTCAGTTTATTGTATCACGCATGTGTGGCCGAATGCCACTAATGTACTCAGATATATGTGGAGCCATGCGGTCCCCTGGGGAGCAGAAGGGGAGCACAAGAAAGGGGAGCAAGAAGAAGAGAAGCAGAAGCAGAAGCAGAAGCAGAAGCGTGCTCCCCACAATAAAGTTGGTGCCTGCCATTTCATTCTCATGTCAGCCCCTCATGGGTTCTTTCAACTGGATGTCTCACCACCGAAAGCTTCCCTTCTCGATCAGCTCGGTGCAGACAAATCAGATTTTTTATTTTCATGCCCCCTATTCAGAAGATGCTACAATGGTGGTCTTTTACTAGATGTATGACCTCAGGAAGAGATTCGATTTTTGAAGCCTCAGTGACTTCATGTGTAAAACAAAAATAATAACAGTCGCCACCTCGTTATGTCACTGCGAGTATTAAATAAAATAGTCCTTGGAAAGTGGTGAGCACAGTACCTGGTACACTGCATGCTTTCAGTAAATAGTGGCCACTGTTAATGCTATTAAGATTTTTCAGCTTAATTTTTTAAATTATAAAAAATCATGTTTAAAAACTGGGTTGCATTTTACAAATTTAATAAAATAAGCATAATTCTTTGACAATATAAAAACAAAATAAAATCTGTTAAAATAGCAAGGCCAGAGTTATAACAATTCATGTTTCCTCTTCTAGGTATGGTTCAGTTCAGTTTAATGCAGAAGAATTTTTCAAACAACTACAATATGCCAGGGACCGTGGTAGGTCCTGAAGGCTTTCCTCTTCATTTACTTTCACTGCGCTTTCCTGTGGCCTTCTGGCTGTATGTCAAGTCCTCTATGTGTGTTTCCACCTCAGGGCCTTTGCACATGCCTTTCCTTATGTCTAGAATACTCTTTATCATGAAATGGCGTGCATTTATATGTTCATTTCCCAATTCTTTCCAAGAGAGTATACATTGTTTGAGATTAAGAACTTTGTTTTACTCACTGCTGTCACTCCCAGTGTCTAGCACATAGTTCAAAGGAATGAATAAACATTTTTTGAAATATTATCGACGTATATATGTATATGTATGTATACATATGCAATCCTTACTAATGTAACTACTCTAGTAGTATAGTTCAACTTTTAAGTGTTATTTTTAAAATTGTTATTATTTTATATATAGTTTTATCTTTAGTCATAGTCTAGTGTTTCAATCTTATATTTTCTCTCTTCTTTAGGTAATGAATGTATCTTGCGAAAATTGGGTAGCGGCAGAGGCTGCCCTAGAAAAATATTACCTTCCCATTTTTTATGGGACGGAGTTCATCGTGGGAGTCCTTGGGAATAGTGCTGTTGTTTTTGGCTACCTCTTCTGTCTGAAGAACTGGAATAGCAGTAACATTTATCTTTTTAACCTCTCTATCTCTGACTTGGCTTTTTTGTGTACCCTTCCCATGCTGATGATGAGTTATGCCTCTGGAAAACTGATTTATGAGGAGGTACTCTGCACCACCAACCGCTATGTGCTTCATGCCAACCTCTACACCAGCATTCTCTTCCTCACTTTTGTCAGCATTGATCGCTACCTGCTCATGAAGCATCCTTTTCGAGAACACCTTCTGCAAAAGAAAGAGTTTGCTGTTTTAATCTCTTTGGCCATTTGGGCTTTAGTGACCTTAGAGCTCCTGCCTATGCTGCTTTTTATAAATCCTGGTACAGCCGACAATGGCACCAAATGTAATGATTACGCGAGTTCTGGGAACCCCAAATTCAGCTTCATTTATAGCCTGTGTCTGACCTTCTTGGGATTTCTCGTTCCTCTTTTTGCGATGTGCTTCTTTTATTTCAAGATTGTTCTCTTCCTAAAGCAGAGGATGAGGCAGCTGGCTGCCTCTTTGCCCCTTGAAAAGCCTCTCAACTTAGTCATCTTGGCAGTTGTGATCTTCTCTGTGCTTTTCACTCCATACCACGTCATGCGGAATGTAAGGATCGCCTCGCGCCTGGAGAGCTGGAAGCAGCCCCACTGCACTCAGGTCGCCATCAACTCCTTCTACATTGTGACTCGGCCTTTGGCCTTTCTGAACAGTGTCATCAACCCTGTCTTCTATTTCCTTATGGGAGATCACTTCAGGGAGATGTTGTTGAATAAACTGAGGCACCACTTTAAATTCCTTACATCGTTTAGAAGATGAGCTCATGGACTAATGTTTTTCTTCAGGGAAAAGTGAGGTGCACGTGAAACATTGTTTGACACATGCAGTTCTAGGCTCGTTAGAGTTTGATAAACTCATAGACATAAATCAGAGCTAGTCACAGATGTGGCTCTGATTTAAAGACATGGTGTACCCAAAGTGCATGACAAAAAGAGGATGAGAAGAATTTATTGATCTGTTTATCTACGAATCGAAAGAAGTTGGACTAGCATGAATGTTTGTGCATGTAAATCCAAAATCCTAGATATTGTAAAACCTTCTTAATCAGTGTAAAAGGAATGGAAGATAGATAAAGCAGCAAGTAATCTGCATTTAATCAATGGTCCGATTGTAAAATGAAATTGTTTGGGCAACACTCTCTATGTTATTCTTATTCATACGATCCTATAACTTTATGTGAGACTCGAATAAGAAATTAGATACATTATTAAATATTGTTCTTAGAAGTTGTGCTCTTAAGCAAATTTAAAGTAAACAGTAACAATTATGAGCAAGAAAACAATATAACAACTTCAAGGATGTCTGTATATTTCTTTATATTGATCATAAATTGGAGTCAACTTTTAATTTATCAGTCCTTTTGTTGTTGTACGGTTTATAGTGCGAATGATCATATTAAATAGAACCTAAAAAGATATTTCAACAAAGAGAAAGAAAGGTTTGAACTGGCTGTTAGGAAATTTAGATGTAAATGATGTTATCAAAATAATAAAGAGAGATACCAAGAACAGTTGCCAAAATATCAGAGTTATAAAACACATAGTGCCCATAAAGAATGCAAAGCAAGACGAAACAACACAAAAGTGAGGACATTATTTTTGTGATGATTGTGCCATCTGGCATTTAATTAGCACAATTTGATCATCAGTATATAGAAATGTATTAAAGTTTATTAGCCTTGCTGCTCTTGATTAAATAGTAAACTTTAAAATATATTAATATCATAAAACCAGCAAGTAAGAGGAAATAAAATGTTAATACCACAATTCGTTGGGTTAATTTTTTCTTTGGAGAGAAAATCGGGGTGCCCTTCCCTCCCCGCAGCACTTACACTTTATTTTCTAAGCACTGGGATAATTTACAAGGACAACATCTGGAATGAGACTCCCTTTCATAGAACATTACATAATACCATTGGAGGAAATGTTCTAAACAAAGTGCACTTCATGAAATTGTAGAATATTAGGAATATTTGTGTGTATATCAATATAGATCATCTCAGGAGAGTTAGACACCATTTCATGCCACACAACACATTGAGGGGAAAAATGGTGCTGCATTAGTCTTTAAAGTTACACAAATATCACATAATAATTCACTATTGCATGCAACAAAATTTGTCTATGCCACATGTCTATGTTCTTTTCCTTGATATCAGTAGCTATAAGGGGTAACATGAAGGATAAAGTAAACATCATAAGCACAGAGACATAAAATTCATTGGATTCACTGTTCTAAGATACTCTACTAATATATTTTGATATTCCAAAAACCCAAATTGCTCTCAATGCTTTTACACTGCAAAAAAACAAAGAACCCACAAAGGATTTATTTTCTAACCTACTATTAGGTTTTAAAAATTTTTTATGCCTTGCTTTTATTATTAATACTTTTACAATTTTAATGTAATTTTATAACTGCCTGGTAAGAAACTGAAAACAGAATCTCCTGAATTTCCTCATCAGAATAGGCCACAAAAAGGGCTGTAGGAAAGAAGTATTTGCTTATTTCTGCAAATCTAGCAACATGTAATTTAATTGTAATTTGTATTTTATGAGTAATTTTTAATTCATAAAGATGAAATTAAATTTGTCTGCCCCTACTCCAAAAAGTGTCAGGGTTGGAATCTTTCTAACAGTACAGTGAAATACTTTGTAAAACCATAAACTCTTACATATATCTTGTAACTGAAATGTTAAGCAATGTCATAGCAAATTTCTTAACTCTTCTTGCTCAAATTTGTTATGTGGTAACTTAATCCTTAACAGACTAAACAGACCTGCACTAAAATGATAAGAGCTATTTCATTTGCTTTTTGTACTAGGTGATTGTAAGACTTGCAAACACTAAATAATGAAAATCTTTTCTGGGTTTGAGGTTTTCAAAGAAAATAATGTTGGGAAATAATGTTTCGCATCTTATCTTTTAATTGTCTCTCTAGTGTCTGTCTTCAGAATTATTTCTAAACTGTTTGGTCCAATATTTTGCAATCTGGACTCATCTATTCTTTATACATTATCTCCTAGCATTGTTGCCACAATCCATAACCTCCAGCCAAAAATTGCTACTTAATTTCGTTATATTCAGAACTTTCTTTATTGTGTACACCTGGATGCTTACCCCTGTTCCATCATATTTTAAGGTCTATCAAACCTGTGACTCTTTTTAAAGCGTTCTTTTATATCTTTTCCTCCTAAAATCTGAAAGTAAATCTATCTACCTCTGGGATTTCAGACTACTTTTATGCACTGTTTTTATAAAACACATTATTTTTTATCATAGTTGTTTAGATTTAAGTCAACTTTAAGGTCTGTGAATGGAAAAACGATATCTAGTTTTTTTTATTGCCCTCATAGCACCTAGCAAGGTACATTTTAAATGATTGTTTATTATGAGTAAATGTCTTACAGAACAAATTTAAATTCAGTGTGCATTTTGAGTGTGCACAATCAGGCTATCTTTTTATAAGTAATGCTATTTTATATAAAGAATAAAGTGTATGTGCACAAATATGTGTGTCAGTTGCCATTGCCCTGTCTCTTACATAGTCCTCTCACTTTTGAGCATAGTTTTAATGAATGCTTATAATCTGTGTTTGCTAGTTCCAAATCTAGGTCCTTGAGCAGGTGGTCTCCATTGATTGCCTTTTCTCTTAAGTATAGGTCATAATTTCCTGTTTCTTCATGTCTAATGAATTTGGATCATATTCTGGATATCATGAATTATATGTGGCGGAGACTTTGTATTTTGTTTGTTCCATTGAAGCGTACTGATATTTTGTTTCACGGCTGAACTCAAACTCCAAATTCTGCAATCTCAGTTTAGTTATTTTAACTTGAACTGTGCTGATTAGAATCTACTCAGCACATCCATAGCTCAGAGGTCAGCTAAGAACTTGAGCAGAGTTTACACATAAGATGTGGGTTCACTTTCTGTAACTCTTCTCCAGGATCTCCCCGCTTCACTTTCAGTTTTCTGACTTCACTCTAAATTTATTTTTTGCTTTCTTATGCTAGATGGACTGCAAGTTCTTTTCTGGATTTTAGCAGCTCTGCAAGGCCTGACAAGGACCAGAAAGTGTGGTTCATTAGAAGTTGCTAGGCCATTACCAGAAGAAGAAACTTTTCCTCCCTTAGAAATAAATAATCTCTAGATAATATAACTTTATATCCTAAACAGCAGTTTCCACTTAGCGGTTTCCAAAAATTCTTAAGGGCTTATTTAATCTTGATTATTTTTGTCTCAGCTTCTGCATTTATTCACGCTTTCTCCTTTTTTTCTCTGTACCATTATTGGTTTTAAACCTAGCCTCTGTAGTAATTTCCAACAAAAAGGCAGTTAAAAAAAAAAAACACAAAAATTTTACTGAAGGCAAATATCATTCACTGCCAATTGTCTTGCCTTTTGCTGGCTCTCATTCCTCCCTCAGCCTAGGTCCCCACTCCCTGCTTCATAAAGGATAATTTTTCTCTACTTTGAGAATTTGACACCAAAAATATTTAAGTACCTCGGTGGTCTTACCAAAGGATTTTTTTAAACAAATGTAGGATTATTCAAAAAAAATTTTTTTCCCTCAGATCCAAAGAAAATTTGAATTTCTCCATCTTACACATTCACTTCTCGTTTTTTTTAATAACATTTAAAATATTTTCTTGGCCATTGTTATAAGAGGGGCACTATGTAGGGGAAAACCCTGTCCTCCTGGGAATTCTCCTCACCAAGCAATTCTCCATGATGCCAGCGGAGTATCCTACAATTTAACTCAATTCTGATACTATCTACCCAGAGACAGAGTCAGATCCCATGAATTAAGAACTCAGTCTCATGAGACTGCCCCCATCCCACTTCAGACACCAGTCACAAGCAGTAGGTCCCAAGGTTGTTGCCCACAACTTCTATCTGACTTGGCTACAAATTGGAGATTCCTGTGACCCCTCTCCTCAGGTTTAATTAATTTGCTAGAGGAGATCACAGAACTCGGGCAAACATACTTACATTTACCAAGTTATTACAGAATATAAAAAAGGATACAGATGAACGGCCAAATGAAGAGATACACAGGGTGAGGTCTGGGAGAGACTTGAGTGCAGAAGCTCCTGTTACCCTGGATTTGGGGTGTGTCGTCCTTCTGGTGAGGATGCACTTACTACCTGGAATCTTTCTGAACCCCATACTTTTAGGATTTTTATGGAGGCTTCATCAAGTAGCAAGATCAATTATTGGTTCCAGTTTTGCTCCTCACCCTCTCCAGTAGTGAGTGGAGCTGAAAATGTCAATCTTTTAATCACAGCTTGGTCTTTCTGGTGTCCAGATGCCTTCCAGGAGCCCACACAGAGTCGCCTCAGTAGAACAAAAGATGCTCCTAGTGCTCTTATTGTTTAGGAGTTTACAAAGGTTTTAGGAGCTCTGTGTCAGGTTATGAGGTCAAAGACGCACACACACACATATACACATATATATGTATATTTATATATATACTTTCTATTTCTCTCATTAGGGAAGGTAGTAGGATAAGGCATACTAAACACAAGAGAGAATTCAAGTGTTTGTGCCTCTTTAGTAAAAATATATATATATATGTAATATATATAAAATAAAAATTATATATGTATCTATTATCCCCCCCGCTAAGATGGTAACTTTGAGCCCAGCATAGTTCCTTCTCACTTCTTTCTAGTACCTCTCTTCTGTCAAGTGTTATCAACATGTCATATATTCAGTCAGCCAATTAGGAATAAGAGCTATTAACTATAAGTATTGAATATGTCAGAATACAAAACATTTACAAATGTACAGTTATATAATAATAAGTATTTTTTCCTTAGACCTGTATATCATCATGCAAAAGAAATTTTTTCTTTTTGTTCCTATAACAATGTAGAAGAAGCCTTAGGTTTCTCAGTTGTCATATTTCTGGCAACATTTATATGTTAATGGTGGGAAAATCCCACTTTGGTTTTGAGTTCAAGTTCACTTTCCAACCCAGGCTTATCAGTATCATCAAGTGCTTTGATCTCCATATGTTAGGGAGTCCTGTTGGAATATTCTATATGGCAGAATCCTAGAGAGAAAGAAATAAGACTGGTCAAGATTCAGGGACCAAATCTCATCCTAAACAATCAATACCAATAATAATAGCAAACACTTAGGTAGCACTTAAAATGTGCCAGGCACAGTTGCTCAAACATATTATATATTTTAACTCATTCAACCTTCACGAAACCCCTAGAAGGTTACAGATGAAGAAATCAAGGCATGGGAAGTTTAATGGCTTGCCCAAGGTCATAAAGCCAGTAAGTGGTAGAAGCTGAGTTTTATAATAGGCTCTTGAGTCACAGTCACATTTTATTTACACATAAAGGATGTTGCATTTATTTATACTCTTGAATTTAATCATGTAGTATGGAATCCATAGATTATGCTTTAGGAAGCACAACCAATTTGAGAATATGTAATGTGTCAGAATGAAAATATCTTAAATAATGACTGGGTGTATAATGTTTATGGGAAGCTGACTTCTTTAGTAACGCAATATTAAGAGTTATGAACCAGAACCTTATGAATATGTTTTAGTGAGATTCCCAGACGGAATCAATGAATCATGTTCATATTTTGTCTAAAAGCTAATAATACAAAGAATATTTTATTTAAAAAGTTACTCTTTGGTAATTTTCTATTATAGTAACAATATATTCACATATAAAATTTGCTCTTATTCTATATAATATATAATTAAATTTATTAACTCTAGCTGTAAATATATTAATTTGTCTTGATATTTAAACATCGTAAATTATAAACCTTTTCATGTCACATTTAAATCTATGTAGACCAATATATAAAACATATAAAATATATACTGAAGTGTATATATGTACATAAAGAAAAAGAATAAGGAATGTGCTGTATAAAATTATTAGCTTTGTCTTGGTAACTCATTAGATCTTTTCAAGATCCTGGTCATATTGATTGTATTATTGTTTCCAATGTACTGTCAAAAAAAGAGACTTTAAGAAATTAAGCAATGGAGCTCTCAAGGCAAGTGTCAGAGTTAGCTTTGAAATTTAGATCTGGCTCCCAAGAAACACAAACTCTTATATGATAATCCCTTTTGAAATGAAGTCCAAGTCATCACCCAAAATTTTAATCCACTAAAATATAAGCAAGAAAGCTGTTTACAAACCACTGTGGAGCATAATTTTCCATGAGTAAACACTGCTATAGAGAGGGGAGATTTTAAATTTTTTTCTCCTAAAAATGTAGTTTTCTTCATTTTTAAGACTACAAAGAGTTTGTTAATTTAATGAAAGCTAATTTCAGAGCTTTTTATCCAGATATACTAAGTTAAACTACACAAAAGTGCGTATTTTAAAAGTTTGCATTCAAGTTAATTTGTGATAACTTTAAAATTATTATCATGGGGAAAAGGGCAAGAAGAATTCACTCCTAGATTTAATAACAGTTGCTAAAACAGTTAATTTGCATTTATTACATTGTACTCACTTCGTTTTTCAATGGATAAAAAACTAAGTAATACGTATTTTGGTGTGTTAGAAAATTGGCAAATTCTGCAAGACTTATAACTTATACATAAGAAATAATTCCTCAACTTTAGCGTCAATCGTGTCCACAGCCAGGGTGAAGACTTGTGCTTGGTGAACTATGGGGCAAGGCAGCGTGCATTTTGTGTGCCTGAAGGGCTCTATAGAAGGACTCATCATCAGTGAAAATGGGCAAATTCAGCTAATTCTCATTCAGAACAAGGCCTTAGACACAGGAAATGGCTGATTCTGAGTGAGTACAGTACAATGTGGGTCACTTAGACTTTTCTTCTGGCCCAAGTTCCACAGATTCATGTCTGAGCCCTGTGGAGAAGAGATGTTAGTTCAGGAAGCATTGTTTCATTATAAGCCAGATAAAACTTTGGGGCTCAAGCAGCCTAGCTTTGTGAGCAACATGCCTACTCCACCCCTACATTACCCTAAACTCCCATAAAGGAGAAAGAGTCTCTCACACTTAACCTTGGAATATCAAGCTATTTTGAAACTCGAATGATGTAATATGCATTGGCAATGGTGGCAGTTCCCATTGGAACTTATGATGCCAGATCTAAGCGAGGTGCCCTCAGGAGCAAGGTGTTAGTCAGATCTGTTATGTTCAGCAATCTCAGCAGAATCACCTGAAAACGAATCTGCAGCAGCAGAAGAAAAGGGAGCATGAGCATATTTATGAGCATAAATGAGACAGATCCCAGTGCCCTTATGTAAATTCACACCTGGGCTGGATTTTAGACATGCTGAGTAGGTGGAGCATAAGCAAGAAAAAACATTGGTTTTCTATGATTCTATTTGTGCCCCCAGATTGGTGGGCCTAGAAAAAAATCTTGACATACATATATAAATTTGCTATATAGAGAGATAAATATATACATAGTTAATACATTTAACAAGAAAGCTCACTAAACCAATCATGCAGTTGTTCCTATCTTATATTTTCTTTTTTTAATAATTAAAAAAAATTAATTACAGTTGACAGGTATTTTAGTTTCAGGTGTATGGCATAATCACTAGACAGTTTTATAACTTATAAAGCTATCACTCCAATAAGTCTAGTACCCATGTGACATCATACATAGTCATTACAATATTATTGATTTTATTCCCTATGCTGTACTCATTAAACTTTGTTTATAACAAGAGATTGATGAGACTTAAAATAAATTGAGTGCTTTGGGTTCGAAACACATTCAAAATAAAAAGTCATATTATGTAAACTAGTAAAATTATGTAGCAGCTTGCCACTTCTATAACAAATATACTTATTTAACAAATATTCATTGGAAACTCAGTGTTTCCCCCCAAAAACTTTATCATTTGTTAAGCTATGAAAAACAAATAGATCCTTCCTTCAATTAGCTAATAGACTTATAGAGAAAACAGATGTATGAATAGACACACGTAAAGTGGTCAGGGCAAAAATTAGAGATCTACCCAAATTGTTAAAATTGCATGGAAGAGATATCATAATTCTGTCTCAGTAGATTAGGGAATGATTTGGAGGTGACGCTAGTCCTGCTGAGGGCTGGATTGCGGGTAAGCAGAGCAACAAAGCATGAAGCTGAGGAATAAAGGCACATGCCTGTACAATAGATGTTTGCAGGCAAACCCAATGAGGGATCGATTCTCATCTAGGAGTGCATTCTCACTGAGATGATCAGTGTCTCTCTGGTGGTAGAGAAATCATACACACAGGCAATGCTGTTCAGCTTGCAATGCAGTAAACATGGAACCATTCAAGAGTTCTCAAACTAGGATTTTTCAAAAAAGTTTTATTTTAGGGAGGCTTAAACAAAGACAGAAAAAAAATTTACTAAACAGTTAAAGCGCTAATTTTACATACTTTGCCCTGTTCTCTTTCTTTCACTGCTTGGCCTGCTCTGAAACTTTTATTTCAACCACTTCTTAAATATTGATATTCTCAGCTCCCTCCTCTTTTTCGTTCTTTCCCCCCAAGAAAATGATATTCTCATCCATTTATTTATGTCTTATCTCTGAGCTTAAATCGATACCTATGCTACCAATACAGGAAAGGGTGATTTTATCTTCAAATCTGGTTTCAAGATTTTACAGATATCTTGTTCTATAAAGAGAAATATTTTAGAAATATTAACATCATGTCAATTATAGCATCATAATTAAGTAAATGAGATCAAATGAATGTCACACTTTAGCTGTTTACAGCAATTGCTCTCAAGGTACATGAAAAAGAGGCTTGAGGTCAATATCATCTGCAAATATCTCAAACTCTTTTTTTCAAATTCCTGAATATTTTCATGCTCCTTCTGGTGAAGGAATCACTTTGAATGTCTGTTCATTTCAAAAGACCTCCAAACGTTAAATGCCAAAATATAAAAATATTTATCTCATTATCAATTATAGCAAGCAATCTTATTTTGTAAATACACTTCCCTTTGTAAAATTTTCAGACAAAATATTTAGTCTATAACATATTCATAATTTTTAAAATTTATCTGCATAGGTGCAATTATTAGTAAAACATTTCTTCGAAGTAATTTCTAATCATTATTATTAATTATTGTTTATAATTGCTTACAAGAAGGAAGATATTTGTTTTGGTCTTGCAACTAACTACTCAGAGCTTTAGCATCAATGAATAAATCCCATAGTTAAGAATAGTTATTAGGAAATCCTGTGATTTAGACAGTTTTTAAATATTTAAAACTATGGTTAAATTATTCTCCTGTAAATAAATACCTCATTTCTATCCCAGATTTCCCTTCTTCCCAGATCTCCCCATTTCCCCAAGATGTAGCTATTGTTCTCAAATTGATCCATCATACATTCTGTGTGTAATCATTTGCAGTTTAGGGGTTCTCCTGTCTTCAGATCTATCAGACACCTCATTGCTTCTATCTACTTCCTCCCACTTCAGAATTGTCATAATTTTCCCAGTTATATTTTGAAGTTTGTGGGCATACTTTGTTCTTAGATTAGTAGCAGATTTTCACATGGAATTTTGATTTTATTTTCCTAGTTTTTCTATTTGTTTTCATGGAAGCAAATTGCTGACATGACACCATTCTTGTTATCATGAATGTTAATCAACTGATACCACAGATGAAGGGAAGGTAGGTTAGCACAGAAGAGGATTTAAAAGAAAATCAGAGAGGCTTGGATTACAATCTTAGTTTTGCCACTTACGAGAGTTATGTGAACTTGCACTAGTTTTTTAGCACTCAATTTGCTCTTCTACAAAATGGTGATAAAAATGGCCTTTTGCCTGATAGTATTTTTATAATGAGACAGTGCATGACATATCTAATGCACTTAACACAGTGAGCAATATATAATAAGCATTCTGCAAGCTTCACCACTTTTATTATTTATGTGATTTCAAATGTCTCTGTGAGAATCCTAAAATCTGATTAGACCACATCTAAGAATAGTACAGAAATCAGAAAGTATTTATTTCACTCTCTCACAAGTTGATACATTGAACACTTTCATGAAAGAAGTTCCAATGCACTGTACTCTGGAAACTAATAATAAAATAAAATAAAATGTATATAAAAAAAAAGAAATAAAAGAAAGCCCAGAATAGCAAGAGAAACAATCTATGTAAAACAATAATTATAGCTATTATTATTGAGCACCTATGTTGTATCTGGTGTTCTACGTATGTTCATATGTGTATTCCCTAATGTAACCTTTAAAGTTACGTATTACTGCTCCCATCTCCATGAAGCAGTGTCAGAGGAATCTAAGAAACTGCCCAAGTTAAGCACATAGACATATGACGTCTATTCAATCTGATTCCAAAGGACTCGCTGCTGCTCTTATATGAGTAACAGTGGAAGGAACTCAGCTTCAAGAAAAGAGAAATTCAGCCTGACATTGGGAAGAGGAGTAGATATGGATGCTACTTACAAATATTCAAATAATTTTTATAAGGAGGAGGAATTAGATTTAGTCTGTGATGCTTTACAAGGCAGAACTTTTCCAGTAATTAGAAGTGAATTGAGGTGATGCTCGATTTCAGACAAGAATAAACTTTCTTTCCTCTGACTGTCTGAAAATTGGATGAACTGCCTTGAGAAATAATGGATTCCCCTCACGGGCTATGCTCCTTGTTGTTCGAGGTGCTGTTAGGTCTTAGATGGGCTGAGATGAACTCTGCATTCTCTTCTACCTGGAGATTCTATTACTGTAGGCAGTGCTCTAAGCATGGAGTCCTAGGGAAAAAAAAAAAAAAACCTTCAGACACCTGATGAACAGTTATAGAAAGAAAGGGAAAAAGCACCCTCTCATTGTGCTAAAAGCACACTTTAATATGTTCAAATTGGCATTGATATGCTACTCGTATTCCTTTACACCATTTAAAATTATACAGATGGAATATCAGCTAATATTTAGAGTGCTTACTATTTACTGGATAATGGTTCTAATAGCTTCCTATGTATGAAATCATTGGATTCCCCTAACAAATTCACATGGCAGATATTATTATTTTCATATTACAGATGAGGATATCAGGACACATCAGGGTAAACATACTGCCAAGGGTTATAGAGTTAGTAAATGAGGAAGAAAGGATATGAATCTAAATAGTCTGACTCCCGAATCCACACTCCTACCGTGCAATGCAGGTGATGATGATAATAATAGAATTAACATTAGCTATCAAGAGCCAAATGTTTTCTGTTTGTAAAGCTAAATTCTATACTACGTTCATAATACTCATTATCTTCTTTAATTTTATTCACAACCCTAGCAAATATAGCTGAGGAGACCAAGTCACAGTACAGTTATATATCTTGTCTCCACAAATGGTAAATAGATGTGGATTTGAGCCCAGGTATGTGTAATTATAAAAATCCCTGTCCTTATGTACAGTGCTCGCCATATAATTTTATGCAGCTGTGGTCTACCTGCCTCATGTCATTATTTTCCTTTGTTGTGGTCCAACTCTATTTTGCTTTCTTTCTTCTAGAAAAATTTGTCTCAGGTGTTCATTTATGCTTGTGTAATGAACCTGCAGCCTCTAGGCAAACCAGTACGAGTGGACTTAAAAGGTGACTCTACCTCTTGAGATCACTTACCACACCGCTCAAGTTCTTCTTAAAGCAAATTTGGACCAGTTACATGTGGCATTACCTTTCACAGAGAGTTATTTGCATTTATTAGAGTTCAAAACTCTAACCTGATAGGAAAGCAAAGATGGCATGAGAGTTTAGTTACAAGTTAATTTCTTATTTTATTTTCCCAACATCACAAAATTTATATAACAGGTTAACATTTAAACAATTTATTATATATAAACTAGCTCTAACTGGAAAATACCTCTTCGCTGCTACCTTAGTAAGACTTGATCATAATTATTAAATTTATCCAGTCATTTGTTCTTCTCGTCTTCCTTCAGTACTCTGTTTTTAATAGCCAGTACTTAGTCAAGCTAATTTAAAGGTTTACTGTCCAGATGTTGCATTTCACAAAAAATAGTAAAAAAAAAAAAAATAGAGTTCTCATTTCTCTTTTAGTGTAATTCCAAGGGCTAAGGTACTGATGACTCTTTGCAGAATGAAGATAAGGGCTGGGACAACCATTACCACTATGTTTGCGATGCTAAGTGCATAAAGAATACTGCCGATAAGGCTTTCTGTTTTACCTTTTAATATTTGTCTTTTATCAAAGGAAAATGATGTTGAGTAATAATCTGTTTTCCACAAAATCTTTTTTCCTGATTTTCTTCACTACATTAACTCTTCAAGGTTATGACTAATGACTTTCTCATGACCTTGGATTTCCTGGACTTGTTTACTCAGAGCAATTAAACAAGTCAGTTCTACACATATCTTAGAATCTTAATAATTAAAACTGTCTCAATTGACAGTGACAGAAATTATTTGTATTCCTTAAGATTTCTTAAGGAATACAAATAAAATTTGAATTATATGATGTTTTAATGACAGATTTCCTTGAAAATACCTTATTCCAATATTAAAATTAATTTGCATTCTTTGAAAACGAACAGACTGGCACAGGCAGCAGTGTATTATACCAGATGAGGATAAGAAATTGCCTCAGTATTTATAATTTATCTTAAATAACACACACACACACTTTTGTAAAAATTAAAAATTGTTCTATTTATTTTTCTTAGTTTATATATCATATATCTTAATTTCTACATCATTTCATAAGTCCAAACTAAATCAAAATTTTTTACATACATTAAAGACGCTAGTTTTAGATACCACACCAAGAGAATAGCTAACAGTAAATCACAGACATGGATAGGGCTCAGATTCAAGACATTAGGAGCTAAGTCACATTATTTAAGGAAAGCTGAGAGTCAGGGGAACCTAGAAAAGGTCAAAAACCAAAGGCAGGCACTTGATTATGAGTCAGGGAGTACTGTCACCTCCGTAAGCACCCCAGTGATCTGAGAACAGGAATAGATCAGGCAGCTCATATATGTAAGGTCAGAGGGCTTTTACCTGAAATCCTGGTTGGGTCAGGTATACCTACTCAATCAGGTGCAAGTGATTAAACCTCACTCAGCCTCATATTCTTCATATTAAATAGGGATATTAATACATCTTTGCAGGTCATTGTGAAAATTAAGTGAGTAAATAAGTTTCAAGTGTTTGATACAGCCTGAAACTTAACAATGGTTATTTTCTCTTGCCAAGATAAAAACAGAAGGAAAAAAAAATGAGTTCTAATTGGGATAATAACTTACACTCAGCAAATTGGTGTAAGAGTGAGAGCTTGCAGTCTCTAAATTATTCACAACTCCTTTTGCTCAACTCAAACAACTGAGTTGCTCGAAGTAGCTTGTGTTCTCTAGGAGAATTCTTGGTGAATGGTGGTACCTGTGGAGGGAATGGATATTTAAAGAGTATGGCCTGTCTGTTCCACACATGATTTTTACTAGCTGATTGACTACTCACAGCTCCATGAAGTAATGCTATTATGTCAAAAGCGAGGTTCTACGAGTAACCGACACGTTCAAAGTCAAGTTAAAAGCAGAGCTGGAATTGAAAGAGTTGTTCTCAAGACATGTTACACTACCTCTGGCATGGATAAATATAAACTATGATTTATTTTTATAAATTCATAGATGCACAAAATTTTAGAAACGAAAGCTACAGTAATAATCACTCCATCCCAAAAACAATAACAATGAAGGTAGGGTTGGAAAAAAAAAAAAGTCCTGTCACAAGATGATCTGGTCATAAATTCCTGACTGGGAAGGTCGTGATGGGTAGTCACATCTGGGCCTCTAAACGTCTTTAGTGAAAGGCTTTAAGCCAGCCTTGCCTATTGTTCTTGTGCCTCTAGGTTAACACACTTTTGAAACACCAGAATTAATACCCCTTAAAGGGGGTATTAACCCTCAAGAGAGCACATAATCTTGTTACCTATCTTGTAATCCAACCCCACTCTGCTTTCTCCAATCTTTCTTGCAGCCCCTCTTTAATTTCAAATGTATGAAAAAGCTGCAAAACTGTTATTCCAAAGCATTTGAGACTTTGCTCCCTGGCATATGTCATCAGTTTGGCTCAGTTAAACTGTTCTAAAAATTCTTTGCAGGTTTGGATGCTTTTTATGTTGACAAACATAACATGCTTGATTAAAACATGAGTTCTTACTTTAACAAATAAAATATAAATAACTGAACATTGTTTAAGATTTAAAATAACTAAAAAACCTAAATATCTTCTAATTTGCAAATGAATTAAGACTCTCTGCCATAACTAAAGCCATGTCTTCTCTTTTGTCCCTGTCTTGATCAACTTCTGTGTTAATTCAGTTATCACGATTTCTGGCTTTAAACAGAACTGAGTTGGAAAAGGTTAATGGCTTTGCTGGTGAGAAATGCTGTCTCTGACCTTACCAGCACGTCTGTGACTCCCCATACCTACCCACTCGACCAGGAGCAAAACCTCTGCAGCAGTCTTGACTTCCTCTAAGAGACAGAAACTTAGTGTTTCAGCCCCGGCCCTAAGCCTCGCCCCAGCTCCAGCCTTAACTCTATACGCAGGTCTAGTCTAGAAGCAGACACAATCCCAAACCCAAGTCAAGGATTAGGCCTTGTCCCAGTCCCAGTTTCTGCCACAACCCCAAGTCCAGCTCAAGCACCAGGTCCAAGCCCAGGCCCAGGGTCCGCAGCCTGGCTCCCGAGCCCTAGTCTCTTTCCTTTGCTCTGTTTCCTTAGGATTCACATCTATGCTAAGGCAAACACTTAAAAAAAAAAAAAAATGGAATAGTATAAAGTAGGGGTGTAGTTGATTACTTATGTTTTATTATTTTTTTTAATCTAATTTGAAAATATGTAAATTTCTGAATTTTGTAAATTTTGGATAAAGATATACTTGGTGAAAAGTTTTTTTTTTTTCCTTTGTATTTTTTTCTACATTCTTCCAGAATTTGTTTCTTCAAAGCATTCCCATGACTTAACAAAATTTTGTGGATAATTGAAGGATTTTTTACCTCCCTCTACTGGAGGTCACTATGTATTTATGTAGAAAAATTATGAGATTTTTCTGTTTCTTTTGGGTAAATATCAATTCGAGATTATTTCTTTTGGGTAAATATCAATTCGAGATTATTTTCCTGCCCTTCTCCTTTTCCTCTAGGGGATGACATAAATTACTTTTTGGAAGGGATTCAGCACACATTGGTGTATGTTGAAAGGCAGATGTTACTACTTCTTTTCCTCACTTTCTTTCAGTCCTATGCTGAGGTCACTGCTATATGTTCGTCAGCCTCTAGCCCATTTATACCCACTGCCAGAGCATCTACATCACCTCTACTTTCCCTTTGTCTTGTCTAAAGTCACTTTTCATCCGGCTTATTCCTCCTGTGTAGCCTATCTAAAGAATACGGAAAACTCTTGAAAACTCATCTTTGCTTGTCGGAAATTATGAGACGTGGGATAGGGTATCTGTGGCTATCTCTGATGAAACATCTCTGATTCTATTCTATTGCTAGACGATGGCGATTTTGGATAGGAACATGTACATTGAAAGGACTTATCTTTGAGGCTTGCTCTCCCTCAGGCTTCAGAGAAAACTTGTCTCCTCTGTTCCAAGATCCTTACCAAATTTATCTGCAGTTTGCATTACCCCATCCAGAGTTTGGCTGGGCTGAGGTTAGGGCACAACATGCCATCTAGGCCACCCTCTGTTTCCAAGCTTTAGCCCCTTGCCCTCAGATAAACTCTTCCCTTTAACTTATCAACTTCATCTCCTTTTGTGTGGGAAAGTACTCTTATCTCAGCATGCATTTTTTCCCCCAGCTTTATCCTCAAGACTCTCTGTTCAGCAGTCTCCAGAGGCTTAGCCTTTTGTAGCTCAAAAATCCTTTGTGATTCAGAAAGCTTGGCTCTTATAAGGCTTGGCTTTCAAAATGTCTGGTTCATAGGAGTTTTAACAACTCTCTTTAGGAACTCAATTATTTCCTCTTTCTCAGCTGCACATGCCCTCCCCCAAGAGGATGAAAGCCATTTACTTGAAGGGTGGGAACTGGGGCAGAAACCAGAAGTATAGAAGGAAAAAAACAACAACAATGAAAAAAACACATTATTTTTTCTGAAGTGTATCCCACAACAAGAGGAATAAAATAGAGTATCAGGCACATGGTGACTGCTTAAAAAATATTAGTTTCACCTATTCCCTACTTTTTCCTCAAATTACTAAATAAGACATCTGCATTATTCCCAAGATCTCGAATACTTACAGTAAGAGTCAAATGTCCATCTCTTTCTTATAGAACATTCTCCCAGAAAAATGGGAATACTTTTTTCTACTAGATGGCCATATATTCTAATCACAACTCCTAAGTTTATATAAAGAAATTAAAAGCAATATCAATACAGGAAAAGGAAAAACATCAATGTGTATTCTAAATTCTACAACTAAAAAATCACAGTAATTTCGAGTCCTACCACGCCCCACAGTTTGTACAGCTACTTGCTACAAAGGCCATTGCATGTGAATAATATGGTCTCTTTTGAGATGTGATCTGCTTTCTTCTCTCTGCCAACATCACATATTTATCAGTTTTTACTACTCTTGTCTATAGCATTCTAAACCAGGTATGTGGGTGTGGCTATGTGTCTCCTACAGTGCTAGTCACTCCCAGTCATTGTCCAGAATAATAAAACCTGTTTCTTGGTATATATCTGTTAAGGTAAAAGCTAAGTTGCGATCATAAATAGTCTAAGCAATATTGTGTTTCAAAGAAGTTTACTTTTCTCTCAAGTGACAGGCAGGAAACAGGCATGACAACACTGGTAGATGACTTTACTCCAGAGTTCCTTCAGGAACACAGGTTCCTACTATCTCATTCCTGTGCATACCCTGCAACTGTATTCATATCTAGATGGCCAATGTCATTCACCCCTCCACATTCACCCATGTTATAATTTGCAGGGGAAATAAAAGGAGAGTCCGAAGGTCTTCAAGGACACAAAGCGTTCATCGCTTCCACTCCTTTTCATTGGCTAGAATTTAGTCCCATCTTCAACCTTAGCTATAAGAGATGAGAAATATTGTCTCTACTTGGTAGCCAAGGGTCCAGCTAAAACTCAGGATGTTCTATTATTAAAATAAATAAAGAAAAAATTGTTATAGTGAGACAAATAGTACCTCTGACAAAAGTTGTTGGAATTAGCAACTGAAGCCCAGAGGTTTTTTTCCTGCTCCAGTCAGCAAGAAAAAAGGCTTTGGTCAGGAGGAATTCTAGCTCAAGAGAGAAAGGGCTGACCCTACCACCTCCAGGGGACTCTGGAGCAGGTATTCCAAACCCTAGACCGGTGGTCCTCAAACTTGGTTGATTATGAGGACCACCTGGGGAGATTTTTTTTTAAATCAGAAACTCTGATTCATGTAATCTCTTCTTTTTAAAAGCTCCCTGGGTGATTTAATATTTTGCCAGGATTAAGAACCTCTGTCTTAATCAAAACATCTCCACTGAGTTCTACTAATTTCACCATTATACATTGATACTGGCTTATACGACTTATAATATTATTATTATTATTTTAAATAAGTAATCAGAGAAAGAACACTCTGGCATTTGCTAGTCTGCAGCTAACAGCTAAATCCCCAAAGTCATAAACTAGACTTTTAGCAAGTGAGCTACATGGTTAAGTATAAAGTGTATATATTTGGAGAGTCTTTCCAAGAACAGACTGGTAACAATACATTCATTCCTCAATTGAGTTCTTACTTATTGTAAACTAGGTGGGATAATATCAACAGGTTAGCTAGCCACAAGAGTATGATTTAATCACCTGTTACTGCACAGATTTCAGCCAGAGAATGTGTAACAGCGATCTGTGAGGCAGTGATCATGCTCAGATCACTGAAACCTTCCTTCTGGGGTAAAAGTTGAATGGGCTTCTCAAAGCTGGAGTGGGCAGAGACATGACTGATAATCTGGAGCTTCCACCTGAGATTGTACCAGCAGCAGCTGAGGATTACATAATTTTAAGTCTAGTCTCTCTCTAGGTAGAAAGGAAAGACTGAAAAATGGACTGTTTGGGAATATTTGGAGGTATAGATGAGAGTGGAGTGAGCTATGCAAACACTCTTGACAGGGTAGATCTATATCTTTCCTAAAAGTATGAGAATGCTATTCTGAGAATGGGAGAAATTATCATTACTTAACGGCATATGATATTGTGCACTAACGCCTAATGCGTGGGCAATGGAAGCAGTTGGTATGGTGTCAGGAATACTGTTTTCTCTTGCTGAGAGTGATATGTGATGACTTCAGTGTTCTAGGTAGGAAACATTCCAGAGCCAATGAGAAGACATACTTTGGCTCCACCATGGCAGAGGATGTTTACACAAAACGTGACTCTTTCCCCTGAGAAAAGCATCACACAGTGAGTCAGCCTATCTGGAAAATGATCAAACTGTCAAACCATATAATCAATATGTATTGGTTTTCTGTCTTTAGTACCAGAAAGACAAAATCTGGAAAACTTTTTTTAGTTATAAACAACTTTGTAATTGCTATGCTCAGGACACACCAACCTGAAATTTGTTCCCCCAACACACACACCTTGTTTCCTTCCCAAGGAAGGTATTTTTATCAAAAATACCAAGGAAGGTATTTTTATCAAGTCAATTAATCTGGGAATTTTTTTGCTTGTTGGAAGATCTAAATGTCCCTATCATTCTCCAGTGACACAAAAAGACATCCAGTTTTACTGCGAATGCTCCTACTGACTTCCATCTCTGTCCTTTAATGGACTGATCAGAGTATGATGTCCACCAGCAAATCTTTGTGGACTGCATCTCTCACACTTAAGATGCTAAAAAAAAAAAAAAAAAAAAAAAAAAAAGTCTTGTCTACTGTCTCTGATATTGATTCATTATAGCGATAAGATAGAAAAAAAAATTCAAGGTGCAAAGCCTTACTACGGAATTTAGTTTTTAATAGGAATAAAATAGTTTATGGGTAGAATGGAACCCCATGTCTGAAAATTTATCAGTTGAAATCTCAAACTGTATGTATGGTAGAACCAGAGATCCAGAGGTGAGCAGTAGATCTAGTAAAGAGGTCCTTAAAAGCAATCCAGCAACCTGGAAGCTCCAGGGAGGCTTCCAAAATTCCTACTCCCACCTGTCAGCTCAGGAAACTCACACACACCCACACACACAAACATGACAAAACTTTATTCTAACCCATCTTACTTCAGAAAACTATCTACTTGTGTTCCTCGGTTTTAACAATGAGCTCCCCAAGACTGTGGTGCTGTCTTATTAATTAGTGTATCAGCAGAATTTATTATTGTTACCTGCACAAGGGAGATGCTGAAAATGTTTGTTGAGTGGGATTTCTCTCTCCTATTGACAGAGATGTTAACATCTTCACACAGTTCATAAAAGTCCCCAAAAGTTGCCTGAAGAGAAAGAGGCAGATTTAAACTTCTGCCACAGCCAGAGAAAATTAATGTAAGATTACAGAGATGTCGATGAAACAAGACAACTTCTGCTCTTTATCTCTCTTTCTTCTCCCTCTTTTCAACCCTCCAGAAGTTTCGAGGCAGCCTAGTGCGTGGGAAGATGTGTAGAAACTAGGTAGGAAAATCGGCCTGAATGTTTGTCACCATCTTAGCACTTTCTCCCACTGCAGACTTTGGGTGGGAAACAGATAAAATGAAGGGAAGAAGTTTAACATTATATAAAGCTTGGCATTTTAAGTATTTTACGAGATAGACATTTTAATTACTGAAATGAGATAATTTGTGAGGGAGTAAAAGAAACTCGAAAACTTTTTTTTAACATCTGAGAAAATATGGGACTTGCCTAAGATTTTATCCAAGGTGGTGATGATAATGAAGCAGAAATGTTGACACAGTGGATTTGCAGGGCAGTAGTGGAAAATAATAAAAGTGCTTTATGCATGTACCCCAAAGAATTGTTCATTGTAATGGTTACAACTATTTTTTTATTCAAATTTCTCTGGGTAAATACACACACACACACACACACAGGCACGCTCGTGGGGCTACAAATATGGATGGACATTGAGAAATGCTTACATGAACCTAAAAGATTATTCAAGGGGAAGAAATTGAACTAGTGACTTAACTGAGCAATGTCTCAGAATCACATCAGTTATCAGCCACAGCAAAAAAATAGAGCTGATAAAAGAAACACACAAAGAATGTGTATTAAAAATATTTTTTGGCTGTTCCACTTATATGAGAGAAGCTCTTTAGGAATCTAAACTACACACGTGGGGAATAATAACTCTAGACCAAGGAAGATGTACCAAAAAATAAATAAATAAATAAAAATAAAAAAAGGCATTTGGCAATGTTTAATTTTAAAGTTGTAATTAAATCATCTGTAACAGACAGGAGAAAAATGTGTCTTTACTGCCCTCAAGTGGTTTTAATTTATCACTGCAACATCTCTAACCATTTCAAAACTAAATATTTCAATCAAATTCACATCTTTGAGGCCATTTGACAAAGGAAATCTGTAATAATAATTTTTAATTCTGAAATATTTTCTAAATAATCAAACAATAAAAATTGAATCAGGTAGCTTAGCAGTTGTGTTGAACTATGTCCATTCTATGCAGATTTGCAAAATTGTTGGTTTTGTCTTCTTTTTAAATTTATCTGTAACTTCTTCATGAGCTCTAAATCAGCTAATTGGTGTTTGCGTAGGAAGAGAGTTGGAAGATAACTGACTTTCTAAATTCAGTGTGAAAAATAGTCTCATTTCATACAAATATTTAGAATACATACTTCAACATCTTCTCAGCTCCTTCCCCTTCTATGTCCCAGGAAGCTCACCGTGCTCTACCTGTGCTGCATCTTTGCAGAACTGCCTGATTGGCCCACTATGTTGCTGCCTTGGCTTCTCCCTTACTCTTTCTGTTGCTGCCAACTCCTTGAGTCTCAGCCATGCCCTCGCCCACCTCCCATGGTTTAGGAAGTTGCTTGTAGCTTCTACTCCCGGGGCATTTATTCTTGGCCACAGTAGGACTATTTCAGATCTGCTGATTCTTAGCAGCCTTCTTCTTCAATCCCCCCAAGGAAACACAAGAAATGTCTAGATGTCCTCCTATCACAAAAGAGCCCATGTTCATGCGAGCGATCTGTCTTGGGTCCGAAACCTCCCATTACTCAAAGTTTAGTTGCATCAGAATCTCCTGGAAGGCTTGTTAAAACGCAGGCATCTGGGCCCACTCCGGAGTCTTTAATTCAGTAGTCCTGGGGTGGATTCTAAACGCATGCATTTCTAACAGGTTCCCAAATGATTCTGATGCTGCTTGTCCCAGGACTACCCTTTCTCAACCACTAGCCTAAACCAGTACTTTCTCCGATTGTTCACTTTGAGGTACCCATAAAAAAAGAAAAAAGAAAAGTTGTACCCTACATAGGGGTAAACCTAAGGGGCGGGCCTTTGTTATGGAGAATGCATTGGGTGTATTTTATAAGGTCCTCCCCTCCCTCTGCCAGAGCCACGGGGATCTTTCTTAGATCCCCACCATGAGAATCCAGAGGCAGAAAGCACGACAGTGTTGGGGCATCTCTAAGACTACAGCTCCTGGACCTTCTTGCTCTCAACTAGTCCCTGTTCAGTCACCAACAATTTGTTAAAATCACCATTTCGGTGTGACTCTCTGGATTCAACTGTGTATGATTTTCTTATCGCTACTGTAAAAAGTTGCTCCACATGTGATGTCTTAATACAAATTTATTTTCTTATAGTTCTGGAAGTCAGGTGTTTGAATGGGTCTCACTGGGCTGAAATCAGTGAGTTGGCAGGACTACCTTACTTCTGGATGCTCTATGGGAGAATGTTTTTCCTCATGTTTTTCCACCTTCTAGAGCCCACCTGCATAGGTAGAGCCATTTCTCCATCTTCCAACCTTTAATACAGGGATAAGTACTTTTCATGCTGCCACCTCTATGATCCTCTTCAGCTTCCCTCTTCCACTTTTAAAGCTCTGTGTGATTATACTGGGCACAACAAATAACCTCCCTGTTTCAGTATCAGTTGACTAGCAACCATCATTCTACCCATGACCTTAACTGCCCTTTGCTGTGTAAAGTACTATATCCACAGGTTCCAGAAATTTGGATGTGGGCTTCTCCGGGCAGCCGTTATTCTGCTTACCACCACCTGTCTCTCAAGAATTATCCTACAATCTCAGTTTTCCAATGGGGCTGAAAGTGGTTGCTGATTTTCCTTTTGTTCAATTTTCTCTTATTCTGAAAACAGGAGTGATGATTTCTAAGCTCTTTACATGTCAGAGCTGACACCAGAAGTAGTGAGTACTTTTTCATACTAGCTCAAGAGTTCTTAAGTAGTGGTTACTAAAGCTCTTATATTTTTTTTTGTGTCCAGTGTTAAGACACAGGAGTTTTAAGAGAGAGAAGTTAATCTCTCCATTATAAACACTTTGCTTTAAATTTAAAGAATTTAGAGCAAAGAACTGAATATAAAAGACTTACATTTCACAGAGCGTGTTCATATAGTCTTTTGAAAATAACTAAGACAATTGCAGCAGATTTGAAGAGAATTATAATCAAAAAGCCATGCCTTGTATCACTTGGGGTACATTTTGTCCTTCAATCAAAATGTATATCCTTTTTCAATGAATTATTAGGTCAGTCTGGGGAGGAAAAACTTAGAGCACATTATTCTAGTAAAATTAAAAAATGTCTGTATATCACTTAAACTACTTCCTCACCATAGTCAAAGACTTTGTTTAAATACAACTTTAAAAGCCAAAGCTTTAATATTAACCTGTTAAGAATAGGAAAAAAGTTTTGAACATTACCTCCACGCTGTGATTTCCTAGACATTGTTGCTGAAATATACGTGATGGAGAAGGCAATTGCAAAATGACATACAGGTGTGCTAGATGATTTACTCTGCTCTCATTCCAATATGAAATGCATTATCACATTATTATTATCTATTCATTATTAATTACTAGGATCTAGAATTTAATGATACTTATGTCAACTTATTTCATTTTCTTCTGGAAAAATTCTCAAAATAAAGTCTTCCCTTTCTTGTCTTTTTATAGTATAACCACACAGTTTGCTGGGGACTTAGGAAATGTGACAAGTTGTAAGGCAACAGGCTCTTTACCAGAGTGTATTTCTCATCCTATTATATAAGAAGGTGCAAATTGGCAGCCACAATTAAAATTTGGTCTGCAGACATGTTCTTTTGGGCCATATCTTTTTCAAAAAATTACATTAATCTTCAACATTTAAAAATCAGAAGATTCAAAATTAAAAATTTGGGGTTTACAGCTTTTTTATTGAAAAAAATATTTCCATCAATCAACAGAAAACTGATCTGAGGATAAATTCCCTTCTTGGGGAAGGATCTAAGGAGGCAGAGGATGGCATGCTTCTTCAGTTAGCAGAGTTCCTACAACTTACTATTATATTCCATGCAGTCTATGCATTAATGTCCCCTGTAGTCATTTGAGTTTAAACTCCCTGATGTTTTATTTTGCCACTTTCATCACTGGCTCATATCACTAACATTTAGAAATCTCTTTATAGTGAACATGATGATAGAATTACATAAGAAGGCCTATTCATAGAAATCCCAGTGTTCATAAACAGCTGAATTTGTTAATCAGAGTTTGCAATCATTGGTATGCTCTAAAATTTGTAAACCACAGTGGAAAGGAAGTCTTGTAGACAGATAATATCTGACTCATTTCTTTGTACTATGATTGATTATACTATAAAATGTATTTTGAAAATCCAGTCAGGATTCTTTGGGGTCATGAAACATATAATAATAATAATAATAATAATAATAATAATAGCCATTAAACCTAAATGGCTTTAAAGCTGAAGGCCAGGAAAAAGGATTTGAATCCAGAATCTAGGAGACATTTAAGAAACCAATAGTGAGAACAGCAGGGTTAAAAGGCAGGCAGAGCCGAGCACTCTGGGTTCTCTTCCTCTCACGCTCTCAAAGTGTCTCTGCTCCTTAGTGCATTTCTTACTATGCCTCATTTCATTCATCTTTCTTTCAATTACTTCCTCCTTCCAATTTTAACCTTCACATTTCCACCCTGTGGCCACCCCAGCCCATGACTGTTACCAGCCACCATTGTTTGGTTCTCTGAGAAAAGGTTCTAATTGGTCTAAGTCATCTTTTGAAACCAGCCACAGAAATCACAAGACAATGTTTAGTTTCTGGATTGGTAGCTTTTGGCTAAGAGCATGTCTTGTCCAATCAGTCATAGCCAATGATATGTTAACTTCATCATAATTATCATCATCGTCATCTCTTATCATCACAGACAATATCATTGCTAACATTTATTGGGTGCTTACAATGTTCCAGACACTCTCCTAAACACCCTAGACAAGATTCATATAATCCTAATAACAAATTGAGAGGCAGACACTCTTCTGACTGCATTTTATGGATGAGACAAGTGAGCATGGTTATGCATGCTCAACAGGGACTTGAAAGCAAAGGCAACAGAGGGCAGGATGAGCAGTAAGAGACACGTCTAAAACCAACCATTTTCCCTTTGGGCTTGCAAAACAGGAGGTTCCATAGAGAATTACAGGTAATTCTTTATTGAGAAATTACTAAAACTGTTCTCAATGTGCTTTGCTTACACAGTTGTGCACCTCTCTAAATGTTTTAAAGGCCAATATGGTCAGCATTTGGGAGAGAACAAATCCAGAGCCAGATTTTAAAGTATATAGAACTTTTTCACTCCTATCCCCATGTCCATGCTACCAGATCCCATGGAACTTTTTTTTCTACTCTTTTCCTCTTCCTTCAGTCTCTGCTGCTGCTAGCTCCTCACGGGTGGCCCCATTAGTTCCTTCCGTGAAGATTTAATCTCACTCTCCAATTTAGACAATTTTGTGAACATAGGACCTGATGAGGTTGGGCAGCACCTAGACTGGGGTCATACTTGATTGAAAGTTTGCTGCTTAATCTGTTTTGTGCAGACTTGGTGTCTAAAGGCTCTGTGGTAGATTCTGGGAATAAAGATAGGACCTCCGTTGAGGATCAGTTGTGATATATAAGTCAAAGGGCAGCATGACAGGTGATGTGGATTTATCTAGCTGCTCCAGGAGGGAGGAACTAAATAGTGGAAGTAAGTCAGAATCCAGAAGGAGCTTTTGGAGAGTGAACAAATTTTGTGGGACAAATTTTGTCAAGAGGATATTGTGACAGCTATCTTATAACCACACCTCCTTCAAGGTGTTGTGATTCCATTTGTACACACCACAGACAGATTTCTTGAAGATAGCTAAATGCTGATGGGACTATTGAAAATATCCTGCCATCGAGTGGTCTCAATGGGCCCCCAGTTCTTTCTTCCTCCTTTGCTTGCTTCCATTCTTCCTATAACAAATATTCATTGAGCCTTTACCATGTACCAGGTGCTTTTCAGGTGCTAAGGATCTAGTGGTGAATAGAACGATAATACCTCTTACCTTCGAGATGTTCATGGACCAGAGGTGAAGACAGGCAATAAACAAAAATCCTACTGGGATTTCTGTTGCTAACATTTACGTGACGTATTCTTTGGACATGAGGTCATGCCTGACCAAGGATTTCCCATTAAAACAGAAGTTATCTTCTCTGTAAACCTAGTGGATAAGCATCAAGCATCTCACAACTTTCTACTAAACACCTGTTTTCCCCGTGTTTTTGGATGAATTATGCTTCCTGACCAACTTTTTTTCATATCCTAATCAGCCTTCAGAAAATAATTTAATGTCGGTCATGTGTGCCTTAATATGAATTTAAATCATTAGACCATCTCTCCTACGACCATGGTCATTTTACTTCTCAGTTTGAAAAGTTGAATGAAAGTAGATTTCCCCTATTAAAGAACTTGAAAAGTCAGTATATAAATGAAGTAAATACCAAGGAGAAAGTCTGTCCAAATACTCACCTTCTTTATTGTATGTAAGTCTTGTCTTCATGCAGAGTTTCCTCTGGTTTTAATTAGAAGCAAAAAAGTACCTCACACCTTCTAAAAATGCTCAAGGCTAGTGCATAACTAAGCTATCTTTTCCTAATATTTCCCAAGCTTCAATGTCCTAATTCCAGCTGTTTTCCAGCAGTTCTTTATTAGTACCATGTCGGCTTCCAATAAAGGAAGGACTCGTGTGGCAGCTCCGCAGACCTCTCAGAGAGGAGACAGACAGCTGGAAGTCTGTGAACCATTCTCACTAAGGCAACACTGAGTAGATTGGAAAGGTGTCCAAAATAAACTGAAATAGCTGAAAAGCATGAGCCTGCTATTGCCTCATGCTGAAGTTAGAGCAGAGCACACCTATTTATTTCTGACAGTTTCAGACCTCATTAACCAGCTACCACTTAACAAATTGTGTCAAAAGAGAATCACCCATCAATGTTTTTATTACGTGTGTCCCTATTCTTGAGACTTCTTTATTTTGTATTCTGTGTAGGGTGGAGACAAGCCCTTGCTCTATCCATGGTCAGGAAGGTGTTTCTTGTGTGTTTAAGTCAGACTAAAAAGCGTCTACCTATGTACTAATGGCAACTCGGTCTCTAAAAATAAACTCTATGTCCATTCCTTACAATGCTGGCTTCATTGAGAGTCTATTTTACGTGGTTTTTCCATGCCCAGAAAAAAAGAGGTGTGGTTCTTACTGCAAATGCTTTTGAAAATCTATTTGATGATTTTGTAGGACCCATAAAGCACCCAAGGATTACTCACATATTGCTGGCTTCAGAGTAACTGAAATGATCGCAGTGATTGTTTTTTAACTCCCTGCAGATGTTGGAAAATTACAAGTCTAGTGCTTTGTAAAAATATCACTCTACCTATGCCTGGCTCCTTTATTTCAATGAATAGAATTCTTTAAAAACTTAGAATTGTGCCGTGTCTCATTCCTTTAGGCAATAATTAAGTTTAACTGATTGTGCAAAACTCCAGAAAATTGAAACTAAGTTCTATATTTCATGAGCTTCCATCAAAATAAAACAAGGTGTTTTTCTTTTCTTTCTCTGCTTTTATTGCCCTTTTTTTCCCGTTATATTTTATTAAAGGATGGATAATGATGCTTATTTTGGGAGGCTGGAGAGAAGAGAACAGGGCAAAGTTTTCTTTGTTGTAATGTTTTCTCGTAGAATCAGATTCTGTGAAGCAAGAAGTAATAGAAAAAGTGATACTGCCCACCCTCCGCAGGTTTCCGTTCTCACATTTTATACATGGGAAACCAAAAAGATGAAGTCATGTACAAACTGGCAAATTGATTGGGAAAGAACTGGGGTCTATGTTCTCCAGCCTTCTGCTTCAGTGCTCTTACCACTTAGAACGAATGACGGTGGTAGGGAGACTTATACTAATAAAACAAAAATTTAGTAAATTTCTATAGATCTTTACATGATGTGCATAATTTCATAGCAAAGCCTTTGGAAAGCTTCCATTAAGGAGGAAGAACTGAACCCACCATCTGAAAAAAGGAAAGTGGAGAGGGAGAGGCAAACATATTTTACTTGCAATATTTTGCTGATTATATAACGAAAATTCTGGAAAGGCTAGAAAGGACAGCCAGGACTCTTTGGCAGTTGAGAAATTAAGCTGGCTCCCTGCTAGTGATGTCTAAACCCAAGTAAGCTTATTCACTGGCTCTTCCCAGACCCAGAAAGCAAAACTTACTTTCTCTATTCAAGCCATGTAACTATCAGAGCTTCTCAGTGGAAGTAACCAAAACTAACTCTGCATGAGTTAAATCCAAAAAGGAATTTCTTAAAACAGTTATTGGATACTCACAGAATTTTCAGAAAATCTAGAAAATAAGCAGGAAGCAAGAAACACTGAGCACTGGGAACACAGCTAAAATTACTCCTCAGGAAACAACAGGATGAACATTATGGCCGCAACTGTGGGATGCCAGGCGTTGCCCACGCCAGTTTTGGACATTGCCAGCCACTGACGCCATTGCCAGTGCTGACTCTGGAACAGTTGTCTCTACTATTTGCACCTGGACAAACATCCCCTTTGTGCCTACATCTTTGTGTCACTCCCCCCAGAGCAGACTTACTGGCTGAGAGTGTCTGACTGGTGATATTAATGCGATACACCTTATCTTAGCTTCTTCAAAAGCTGCAAAAGCAAGCACCTGCCATCTCTACTTTTTCTGGACATCAAGAATAATGAGTAATTCCTCACCCCATTCTTTGTCCAACAAGGAATAAGGTGTAGGCAGCCAACATTACCAATGATGCCAGCTTAACACTATCCAGAACAAATCGTGTCTATATTATTCTGTTAGGAGGGGGAAAAAATGGCCATTATTCAACAACATGTATATAACAAACAGTTAAAATGATATGAGAAAGAGCTGCATGACAAATGAATGTATAACAAAGAGTTCTCCCTCCACCCCCAAAATCTAAACCAAGCTTTACGACTACCTTAGCTGCATTACCTTGAACAGGTCTCTTCATATTTCTGATCATGTCTCATCATCTTATAAATGAGGGAGTTGGACAAAGTGATAGTAATGTTCCTTCCTCCTGTAAGAATTCCTAACTGAAACATGAGAGAATCAAAGGAGGGTGGGTGGCTTAATCTTGTGGCCTTGTGAACCAGATCTCAATTGGAAGAAGCAATCATGCGGTGGAAAGCAGGTTTGCACAGACAAACAAAAATAAAAAGCAAGCTTAATTGTTTAAAAAAAATTTCATCACCTGTGCTCTGGTCCAAAAAAGGAAAAGATTTTAAAGACATTCCTCTCAGGAGATTAAATTTTTCTGTCACTAGTTAGAAGGCAGGAAATCATATTCTGGAAAGTCAATTGGAGAAGCCAATCTGGATTTCTTGGAAAGAATTTGTTCTGGTAAAGCAAAGTGGGTACAAGAGCAGTTAAACCAGGACTGGATCTGTTTCTGCATCATCGGTACCATTACTGTTGTCATTCCATTGATATCTTTGGCATCATCTGGAAGGCTTTGATTTCTAATACCTAACTTGCTAGCTACTTCCTATAACACGATGCTTTCTGTTTTTAACCCCCAAAAGCTCTGAAGATGAGACAAAATAACACTTTTTTGAAAAAAGATTAAATATCCAGAAGTTACTTTCAGAGAAACTAATCATGTATTACAGAGTGCCTGGTGATGACATAATATTGGAAGGGTTTCTTTTTTAATCTTTCTCATATCTTATCTCTATTCATCTTTCATTGTTTACTATAGGAGTCCTGTGACTCTCATGAGAACCCAGGTCCAGGAGTTGTGTGTGATTATATTTTTATAGAAAGAACATGATTTTGGAGACCGTACTCCAATTTCATTTTCGCTCCAAATCCTGAAATCCTGAGCAGAATTTGCTTCAAAACACAACTTATTGTGGGTAAAACGAAGTGAGAAAAATGAAGTCAGCCATTAGTAACAATCCTTTCTACTCAATTCTTTACATAAGTAACCAAACTCAAAGTTACTGAGGGATCTTTTATTATTAAGGAGCAAGGGGAATAATTTTTACATCTCTGTAGTATTTATGGAGCTGACTTCTGGACAATGGTGTGTTTTGTAAACAATCTTTGGATAGCGTTCTACTTTTAATTTTCTGAGGAAAACTCTCCTCCTTATCATCAAAGTATATTTCACTACAACTCTTATTTTCCTCAAATGTGAAATTTACAAACTGGAGCAATCAATACACACAAGCTCATATGATGTGCCCAAGATCATGCATTAGTATTTTTATAATCAATTTTGATAGACTACATATAAAAATCAGCTTCATAGAAGAAATCCTGGAAAATGGCAGCATAAATTAGAAAATGTATGTAGAGAATGATTTATAGACATACTAACATTAAAACATTTGAAAAGATTGTAAACCAACTTGAAGTATAAACACTCTGTAGACCTCTTTATATCCTCCTCTGTAACTTCTCATGCTAACTGTTCTTAATTAAAGGTGATGAGAAAAGTATGACTATCAGAAAGTCAACAAATAACATGGATTGGTGAGGATGTGGAGAAAAGAGAACACTTGTGCACTGTTGGTGGTGTAGCCACTATAGAAAAAACAGTATGGAGATTCCTCAAAAAATTAAAAACAGAAGTACCATATGACCCAGAGATTCCACTTCTGGGTATTTATCCAAAAAAAATGAGAACACTAATTTTAAAAGATATATGCACCCCTATGCTCATTGCAGCATTATTTACAATAGCCAAGACATGGAAACAACCTATGTGTCCATCGATAGATGAATAGATAAAGAAGATGTGATAGATAGATAGATAGATAGATAGATAGATAGATAGATAGATAGATGATAGATAGATGATAGAATATTATGCAGCAATGAAAAATAAAGAAATCTTGCCATTTGTGACACTAGGGATGGATCTAGAGGGTATTTATGCTGAGTAAAGTAAGGCAGAGAAAGACAAATACTACATAGTTTCACCTATATGCGGAATCTAAAAACAAAATAAAACAAACAAAACAAAAACAGACTCATAGTAACAGAGTCCAAAAGGATGATTATCAGAAGAGAGGGGAAGGGGAATATAGCCAATAATATTGTGATGTTTACATGGTGACAGATGATTGCTAGAATTAGTGAAATGATCAAATCGTAAAGGTATAAAAATGTCAAATCACTATATTGTATGCCTAAAAGTAATATAACCAATAGAAGATTATATACCAACTACACTTAAATTGACAAATAAATAAATACATACATAAATAAAATAAAGAAAAAAGTATGTATCATCAGTAATATGCTCATTTTTGAGATAAAAAAGCTAAACAGCTTCAAATAATTTTTGAGAAAATTGACTATGCTTTCTCAATCATTAGTCATAGGAAAAGGGGAATAAGAACACTAGAATTATTTAAACAGTACTTTATATTCAAACATTTTAATTAAAAATTTATTGAATATTTAAAGCCGAAGAAGTTAAGTAGTTGGCAATCTAAGCTCTAGGCAACCAAAATTTTGTTATAATATTTTATATACCTGTCAAATTATAGGTAAAAGCTGTGGTTTCTTTTTCTGTTTTTTTTTTTTTCTCTATTAATTTTTGGCATTTAGACTAGATTAGCTAATTATTGGGTGTGGCTGTCTCTAGCTTGAGCTTTTCTCTTCAGAAATCAATATTTATTTAATAATTTTTTTTTATAAAGACAAACTATCTGTTTTTTTTGTTTTTTTTTTGTTTTTTTCAGGGTGGTCCTAGTACTTTCCAGTTGTAAAATAAAATCAGCTGAGATTCAAGAAGTTCACGTGAGTTAAGGTTAAACAGAAAATTTTGGGTCCTTTAAAATTGAAACTCAGACTGGTCAGAGCCTGTAATCATCTTCTTTTCTCCTAAACACAGGGCCATTTTATTTTGGAGCATGATCTCTATTGAATCTATGAGTCACTCCAAAGGAAGCCTTAATATGAATTTTTATTTCTTCCTATCAAAACTCAAAGGGGAGTCATTAGTTCCTCAATTGCTACTCCCCATACAGTATTATATATTCTAAATCAAGATTAAGAAGATGAATGAATTTAGCCTGACAAGATGGCCTTTGCAAATGAAGCCAATTCATCTGTGCTAAGTTGAAGAATATATTATTGTAATATATTAAGCCAGCTTTTTTCAATTATTTAAGATACCCCTTTAATTAGAAAAACATAAAGTTCAACTTTAAAACATTTTGCTTAAAATATTCCAGTTCATCTTTAGAAAAGGCAAAGAGAACATAAGATTATCGTCCTTCATTTTATAGAAGAAAGTGATAATAATCTTTTACTGACCTATTATCCACACAAAATAAAGCCTTGAAGAAAAGATTAGAATTTAGACAATTTTGGCATCTAAGGTAAGTTTAGAAAAATAGGAAAACCACATTAAAACAGAAAGAAAAGTTTTAAAAAGCTAAAAACAGACCAGATGTTGACCTCTGGATGTCAATGGCAACAAGAGAAAACAACACATGTGGATTCAATGTTCTTTTCTCAGACAGAATCTCAGAAAAACATATTCTTTGAGAGATTCAACCAATTATGTTTCACTGTAAACCACTGTCTGACACACCCTACCACATTTCTGTGCCTGGAAAAATAAGAGGGATGGAGGTGACTAGGCCTAAAAGATAGGTCCAAACTTCAAAGAGATGAGTCAGAAAATTGCCAGTGATTGAAATAAATAAAAGCCCATACTTCATGGATTTAACTCACACCACATTTTCATCGGCCTGGACTATTTTGTAGCTAACAATTTGTACTTCTTAATCACTTCACCTTGCTCACCCAGCACCCCTGACCCTCCCTCCCATCTGGTATATGCTTGCATTTATTTGTATCTTCTTCGATTTCTTTCTTCAATGATTTATAATTTTCCGAGAACAGGTTTTTTACCTCCTTGGTTAAATTTATTCCTAGGTTTTTTCTTGTTTTGATACAATTGCAAATGGGATTATTTTCTTAATTTCTCTTTCCGATAGTTCATTTTTGATGTATAAAAATGCAACTGATTTCTGAATATTAATTTTGTATCCTGCTACTTTAATGAATTCATTTATCAGTTCTAACAGTTTTCTTGATAGAATCTTTAGGACTCTCTATATATAGTATCATGTCATTTGCAAATAATGACAATATTACTTCTTTTTTTCCAATTTGGATGTCTTTTATTTTGTTTTCTAGTCTGACTGCTGTTGCTGGGAATTCCAATATTATATTAAATAAAAGTGATGAAAGTTAATACCCTTGTCTTTTTCCTGATCTTAAGGAAAACTCTTTTAGATTTTCCCCATTGGATATGATGTTAGCTTTGGATTTTTCAGATATGGTCTTTATTATGATGAGGTGTGTGCCCTCTATTCTCATTTTGGCAAGAGTTTTTTTTTTATCATAAGCAAATACTAAATTTTGTCAGATTTTTTTTTGCATTTATTGATATGATTGGATAACTTTTATCTTTCACTTTCTTAATGTGGTATATCACATTAATTGATTTGCAGATATTGAACTAATCTGGCATCCTGGGAATAAATCTATCCACTTGATCATGATGTATGATTAATGTATTGTTGAATTCAGTTTGCTAATATTTTGTTGAGGATTTTTGCATCTATGTTCATCAGGGATTTTGGCCTATTACTTTCTGTTTCATAATGTCTTTGGTTTGGGAATAAGAATAGTAGTATCCTTGTAAAATGAGCTTGGGAGCTTTCTCTCCTCTTTAATTTTTTGGAATAGTTTGAGAAGAATAGATGTTAATTCTTCTTTGAATGTTTGGTAAAATTCACCTGTGAAGCCATCTGGTCCAGGACTTTTGTGTGTTGGTAGATTTTTTTATTACCAATTCAAATTCATTAATAGTAATTGGTCAGTTCAGATTTTCTATTTCTTCTTGATTCAGTCTTTGGAGATTGTATGTTTCTAAGAATGTATCTCTTTGTTCCAGATTGTCCAGTTTCTTGGCATACAATTGCTCATAGTATTTTCTTACAATCCTTTATATTTCTGTAGAGTCAGTTGTCACTTCTCCTCTTTCATTTCTGATTGTATTTATTTGGGTCCTTTCTTTTTTTTTTTTTTTTTTTCCTTGATGAGTTTCGCTAACATTTTATCAATTTTGTTTATCTTTTTAAAGAACAAATTTTTGGTTTTATTTATCTTTTGCACTGCTTTTTTAGATTCTATTTTGTTTATTTCTGCTCTGCTTTTTATTATTTCCTTCCTTCTACTCACTTTGGGCTTTGTTTGTTGTTCTTTTCTAGTTCCTTTAGGTGTAAGGTTAGATTGTTTATTTTGAGATTTTTCTTGTTTCTTGAGTTGGCCTGTATTGCTATGAATTTCCCTCTTAGGACTACTTTTGCTGTTTCCCATAGATTTAGGGTCATTGTGTTTTCATTTTCATTTGTCTCAAGGTATCTTTGATTTCTTCGTTGATCTCATTGTTAATCCATTCATTGTTTAGTAGCATGTTATTTGGCCTCCAGGTGTTTGTGTATTTCTCAGTTTTTTTTCTTGTGATTGATCTCTAATTTTATACCACTGTAGCTGAAGAAGACAGCTGATATGATTTCAATCTTCTTATATTTACTGAGACTTGTTTTATGGTCTAACATGTAGTTGACCTTGGAAAATATTCCATGTGCACTTGAGAAAAATGTATATTCTGCTGCTCTGGGATGAAATAATCTAAAAATATCAATTAAATCCATCTGGTCTAGTGTATCATTTAAGGTCGCTGTTTTCTTGTTGCTTTTCTGTTTGGAAGACCTGTCCATTGGTGTCAATGGGGTGTTAAAATCTCCTACTATGACTGCATTACTGTCAACCACTCCTTCTATGTCAGTTAATATTTGCTTTATATATTTAGGCACTCTTATGTTGAGTGCATAAATCTTTACTAGGTTTATATCTTCTTGTTGGATTGATCCCTTTATCATTATGTAATGCCCTTCTTTGTCTCTTACTACAGACTTTGTTTTAAAGTCTCTTTTGTCTGATATAAGTATTGCTACTCCAGTTTTTTTCATGTCTATTTGCATGAAATATCTTTTTCCATTCCTTTACTTTCAATCTGTATGTGTCTTTCAACCTGAAGTGTGTCTCTTGTAGATAGTCTATGTATGGTTTTTGTTTTCCTATCCATTCAGCTAACCTATGTCTCTTGATTGGAGCATTTAATCTATTTATATTTAAAGTGATTATTGATAGGTACATAGGTTACTGCCATTTTATTGTTCATATTTATGTTCTTTTCTTCTTCTCCTTCTTCTTAAAGAAGTCTCATCAACATTTCTTGTTATACTGGGTAGGTGGTGAATTCCATTAGGTTTTTTTCTGTCTGTGAAGTTCTTTATCTCATCTTCAATTTTAATTGATAGCCTTGCTGGGTAAAGTAGTCTTGGTTGTAGGTCCTTGCTTTTTATCATGTCAATCCCGTCTGGCCTGCAAAGTTACTGTTGAGAAATCAGCTGACATTCTTATGGAAGTACCCTTGTAAGAACTAGCTGCCTTTCTCTTACTGCTTTTAGGATTCTCTCTTTGTCTTTAACCTTTGCCATTTTAATTACGCTGTGGGTCTGTTTGGGACTCTCTGCACTCTTGGTCTTGTATATTTATTTCCTTCACTAAGTTAGGGAAATTTTCAGTAATAGTTCCTCAAATAGGTTCTCAATCCTTGTTTTCCCTCTTCTTTTTTTGGTGCTCCTATGATGCAAATGTTATAACACTTGATGTTGTCCCAGAGGTCCCTTAAACTAGTCTTACTGAGAAACAATTTTTTTTTTCCATTCCATTTGGGTGTTTTCGGCTACCTTATCTTCCAAATCACTGATTCGGTCTTCTGCTTGATTCAGTTTACTGTTTATTCCTTCCGCTGCGTTCTTCTATTTGGTTATTGTATTCTTCATTTCTGACTGGTTCTTTTTTATGGTTTCAATGTCCTTTTTTATGGTTACTGATGCTTTGTCGAAGTTCTCCCTAAGCTCATCTACTCTTCCACTGAGTTCATTGAACATCCTTATAACCAGTGTTTTGAACTCTGTCTGGTAGGTTGCATGTTTCTATTTCATTTACTTATTTTTCTGAAATTTTCTCCTGTTCTTTCATCTGGGACATTTTTTTTTCCTCTCTCATTTTAGCTACTTCTCGGTATTCATTTCTATGTATGAGGTAGATCTGCTATGTCTCCCAGTAGCTGGGTGGCCTTATGTAGTAGGTGTCTTGTGTGGCCCAGTGGTGCAGGCTCCCTGATCACCTATGTAGATTGCTCCAGGAGTGTCTCTTGTGTGAGCCGTGTGTGTCCTCCTGTTGTGCTTGAGCATTGATTGCTGTCGGCACATCAGTGGGTAGGATTGACTCTCAGACTGATTGGCTATGATAATTGGCCACACCCACAGCATATGAGCTGCTGCAAGGGGGGCAGGCCCCATGAAGCAGGGCTCACGCCAGCAGGTTTGTGTGCCTGTTGAGACCACGCCTTGAGTGTGCTGCTTCTGGCGGTAATCAGGTGTTGCTCTGTTCAGGTCTAATACTAGCCTCTATGTGTTGTTCTTGAGCCCATATGAGAGCCTTCTATGCAGTCCAAGGTCAGCTGCTGTCTGTGTCCAACCCAGGGCTACCTGGTAGGACCCACAAAGCTATCCGTGGGTGGTTGCTGCATGTGCTGGAGCTAGAGGCACATGGGCTGTCACCAGTCACAGGCAGAGGGGCAGAGGCAGCTCAGCAAAAAGCCCAGGACATCCCCAGGCCTGAGGCTGCTTGCCAGCTGCCCATAATGCTCAGCAGCTGAATGAACTTTGGGCAGAACGGGAGTTAGAGGTGAGGTTACAGAGAGTCACCAGGGTGGAGCAAGTTGTGTTCCCCAGGTTAGCACAATTTCAGCCTTGTTGCCAGAGCTGAGCCTATGGCCACTTGCAAATGTCTCAGCTTACATTAAAGCCAGCTGCTGCCTGCCCTGGGCCCTCAGAGCCCCAAGATTTGTTTAAGAACTACTGCAGCTATGGCCGGAGATAGTTGCATGCCACCAAAATGTTTCCAGTCAAGGCCTGTTGATTGTAGCTGAAGGAACCTCCTACTCAAAGCATAGGGTGGGGCTTGTTGCCTGGCAACAAAATTACCGGAGGCAATTTGAGAGTTGGGTGGGGCAGGGTCTCAGGAAGTCTTTGGGGGTGGAGCCAGCAGATCTCACCAGGCCAACACAGATACAAATTTGGCTATGTGGTGGGGGAGGGCTCAATGCAGGCAAGATGGCGCCTGCCCGTAGCCTGCACAGTTGGAGGGCTCAACACAGGGACCATGGTTGCTATCTCTCCTGTCCTCACCCTGAAGCCACACAACTCAGTCTTTTCCTGTATGTCTCTGGCACTTCCCAAGCTGCTGTCTTTCCGCCAGAGTCCAAGGTGAGTGCTTGTGAGAGAGTCTGTACTCAGGCCCTTTAAGGGGTATTTGAATTTCCAGCTGCCTCCCATCTCACCCGAACAGTCAGAAACCCCACTGATTGTCACAGATGGATTTTGTGGGGACTTCTTTTCCTGGCACTAGAACCCTGCGCTGGGGAGCTCCGGTGTGTGGCTGGGGATCCTCTGTCCTCCAGGGGGATCTCCACAGCTGAGATATCTTCCCAGTGCTCAACCACCAGACACTGGTGTGGGACCAGCCAGTTTCAGGTCTCCGCCCCTCTGACCAGTCTCCGACCAGTCTCTAAATCCTCAGTTATAGGAGTCTGTTTAGCTAGTCTTCAGATTGTTCTCCAGGTTGACTGGGTCATAATTTAGTTGCAATTTTAATGTAGTCATAGGAGGAGGCATGCACAGCATTTACCTACTCCACTATCTTAATGGAAACCAATAATAATCTATTCAATTCAAATATTTATTAATAGTTATTTTTGGCTGTTGAATAGATAGGCAATTTTAAAAGGCAAAGTGGAAGCAGGGAGACTAGTCGGAAGACTTTTGTGTTAGTTTAGGTAAAGATGATGGAGGATTAGACAAGGGCACTAACAGCAAAGATGGAGGAACGCGGGAGAATTTGTGGTGTATTTTGGAAGCAGAGTCAAAAGAACTTGGTATTTAGAAAAAATAAAGGGATGGAGAAGACATCCAGGTGTGTTCTCTTAAAATCTAGCAGTGGGAATAGTGGTAGAGATATCCAAATAAGCAGTATTATGGAACATGAGTATTTAAGTGAATTAGGTACTTAATTGATGTCAGTGTTTCTTCTAACCTTTTGTATCATAAGGAAAATATAAGTTAATATTTTGCTTAATCATCTTACCAGTTACACATTTTCTTATTTTTAAAGACCATAATTATATTTCTTGGTGTTAGACTTACAGATGATTTTCAGTTTCTTCTTTATATGTTTTGATTGTCTAAATATTTCACAAGGATCACATAATTACATATTCAGTTTCTTCTTTATGTGTTTTGATTGTCTAAATATTTCACAATGATCACAATGGTGGTCACAATTTATGCAATGATGCCTTTCTAAAACTCTTGCACAACAATCTCGTAGAATTCAAGACTCATTCCAGCAAAGCAGAGCTGTTATTTCTGTTTAATAGCCATAGTAGCATCACCATCAGTACAAACACATTTACAATTCACACCTGTTTTCAAAAAATGGGTATAGAGATGAAATTACTTTAAAATTGATGAATAATATGTAATTTTTAAATTATTTGTAGTAACAAAAATTCATACAAGTCAAATACACATAAAGGCAACTACACTACTTTGTTAGAAAAAAAATCTATTTGCTTTTTGAACAATTGTATATTTGAGTAGAAAATAACCTCTTATCTTTGATTTAGAATTTATATTTGCATTGTTTACACTTAGTTCAGAGAAGGATTCTTATTCAGGTGCCAATGCCACCTATTTGACTAATGTCAAATTGAAAGTAATAACCTGAGAGAAAAATAAAGCCCAAGATCTACTTGGCAAGTTGAAATTCAAATGGATAGTAAATGTTACATGTATTTATCTAAATTTCTAGATATTAAGCAACATGAATTATGATTACTTTTGTATAATTTTCTTTAAACAAAAATATAATTTAAACATTTATTGAGTTTCTAGTTCTTCTGATTATCTCTGTAGTTGCCATCTCATTCAGTCTCTGAAAAACCAAAGAAACTCATTGAGCCTATAATTGAAAAATGCAGGGCCATCTTAGTGGCCATCTGTAGACCAACTGTATATTCTGTGTCCAAGAGAGAAAACCCAAGGGCTCTTTTCTTATTCATCTGAGTTGTATATGTGTGTTTGGGGACGGGGGAACAGGCTGTGAGAGGTGATTTTAATATTTTCACCAATCTGCACTGGACATAGCTAAAGGAATTAAAAAAAAAAAAAGGTGCTAAATGAAACAAGAGGCATAGACTCCTTGTAGCTGACCACCACTCTACCCTGACACATCACACAGCATGCACACACATTCTTCCTCCTTTGTTAAAACTAGAAGTCTTCTTTTTCATCCTAGTTTACAATCATCAGTCGTCTTTCATTCTTTCCACTGATAAGAAGCTTCTAGAATCTCTCTGATAAAGTAAGAGCACTTATTCTCCTTCATCTTCCAGTAGAATGTTACTAATTTGTGGAGTATCTTCAAATAATACATGCTCTGCTTTCTAAAGCAGACTGTAGTTGGTCTCAAGACAGAAACACTTGACTGGAATCTTTCTATGAAGAGCCACCCCTCTCCACACCAACACCCCTTAATAAAATGTGGGATGTAGGAGTCAGGAGAGAGCTTCAGAAACCTTTCTGTGAGATGGTTTATGGAATGTAGGATAGGTACACATAAACCTAGACAGACATACAAATATATTCTTGTTTACTAAGGTTAGAATCCTGGATTTTCTGAAGTCTGCCATTCATGAGAAGGTATTTTATTATTCATAGACTGGTTACAAAATATGTACTTATTTTCCAGGAAAGGTAAGTAAAAAAAAAAGGCATGCCCCTGGTATTAAATAAAACCCTATCTGTGTAGAAGACATTTGTGCCTCCAAAAATATGACTCCTGTTCAGGTGCCAAAGCTGGTTAAAAGCTGCTTACAAGCTACATAAGTACTTGCTTCTTACACCATGACTTGGGTATAGTCTGAAAAATAACACTGCGTGTCTATGAGTCTTAGCTCTCATACTATTTGTCATTTGGAAAATGCACATATTTGTATCTATTTCTTTTCATATGGGATTTTATTTTCCTATTTATCTTCTTAAATTTATCAAATTCTAAAATTTTAATATAATGCAAAAAATGTATGTAAAAAGATTATATCAGAGCTCTTTGGTGCTTCCCTTTTGTTTACAATCAGTGGTTTATAAGAAGAATAAATACTTATAAGTACTAATCGTTGGCTTTCTGGGAAATATTTGTCATCATTTTCATGCTACAATGCGATTTTTAGTTTAAGTGAATGAGGTCCATTAAAGTAGTCTAGACTGATCAAAAGCAGGGGTTCTGAGTATGCAGAGGTTTTTTTCAGCTTCATAAATGCCATCCAATTATTCTTTAAATCCCCAAACTCATTGATTTTTCTGCTATAAAATGTAAAAAGAATAGAAAAACAATTATTAATTGGGCTCTTTTCTTCCTCAAGGAAGAAAAGCAAGATTAACTTATATTTTTCTTATGATGCCTCAACTTCTCTACTAAAACATTACTAACAATGGAATTTGAAGACAACTTTTCTAACTGCATTGTTTAAACCAGCTCAACATAGTACATGGCCTCATCATAAGAATAAGAAGTATAAGTTAATAAGATGCAATGTGATAAAATAGGCTCAAATAAATACTCATGAAATGTCCATTGAAATATATCTATCTATATTTTAAGATATCATATTTGCTTTAAATCAAAAGAAAACTTAGCTACAGTTTATTATTCTTACATAGATGTAGTCACAGAAAAACCAGTATGGAAGAACCAAAGTTATGTTTGCTACAAATAAGAATAAATAGGTGCAAATAAGAAGTAATCATTTTTCAACAGGAGAAGCAAAGGCTCTTTATATGCTCTTCCCCTAAAATCTAAAACCCAAAACCAGAGACAAAAAGTCATGGGAAACTTAATGAGACAATAAACCATTTTGGAATTTGGATCGCCATCATATATATGTTTAAAGGAAGATGTAAAAAGGTATATTTTCTGTTACTGATGGGATAGTCATGTTTGAAGTCCGTTGACCTCTGGGGATTCCTGCTTGGTGCTTAGCTAGCAGTCTACCACCAGAATTGCACAGTGGACCAAGAAAGGTTTAAATAATAAGGTATTTGAATGTTTTCATGATTCATCTGTGGGATTAACACCCAGTTTTATGTTTTTAATCAGGATGTTGTTTTTCAAGAAACCAATGTAAAACACTGAATAACTTCAAGCAATATTCTTCAATGTATATTTCTATTTTGAATATCTAGATAAATGGTGTATTAGATATGCTTATATCTGCACTAACACAATGCTTAAAAAGCACAGGGTTAAATAATAAGGAATTCTTTATTTTATTGAACAAGTCTAATAATTGGTTCAGTACCATAATGGTATAATCAAAAGTTTCTGATTATCTTAATATTTTGGCTTGACTAGTGTGTTACCTTTTCATTTTTACGTTATTTCAGATCTTAATGGACTGCTGAAATTTCAGGAATCATATTCAAAAGAAAAACAGGAAGAAGAGATAAGAATGACATTGTCTATCTTTGATGAGTTGTCTTTAAGGTCTTTGACCCATTTTCAAATCAGGTTGTTTATTTTCTTATTGTTGAGTTTTAGGAGTGATTTATACATTTCAGATACAGTTCTTTATCAGAAGTGTCTTTTGCAAATATTTTCTCCCCATCTGTGGCTTATCTTCTCATTCTCATTCCATTCTCTCTCTGTTTTTTTTTCATCCCATTGTCTTTTGCAGAAGTTTTTTTTTAATTTTATGAATTCGGATTATCAATTAGTTCTTTTCATGGATCATACCTTTGGTGGTGCCTCTAAAAAGGCATCACCATACCCAAGGTCATCTGAGTTTTCTTTTGTTATCTTCTAGGATTTATAGTTTTGCATTTTGCATTTAGTTCATCAATCCATTTTGAATTAACTTTTGTGTAAGGTCTGTGTTCTGATTCATGTTTTTGCATGCAGATGTCCAGTTCTAGCACGATTTGAAAAGACTATCTCTGATGTACTATATTGCCTTTGTTCCTTTGTGAAAGATCAGTCAACTATATTTATAGGGATCTATTTCTGACCTCCCTATTCTGTTTCATCAATCTACTTATCCATTTTTTTTATCAATACCACATTGCCTTGATTACTGTAGGTTTTTAGAGAGTCCTAAAGTCAGTTTCCAACTTTGTTCTGCTTCTTCAATATTGTCTTCCATATTGGCTATTCTGGGTCTTTTGCCTCTTCATGCTTAGCTCTAACAAAAAAAACAAAGGCTTTCCCAGAAAACTCCCTCTTAAATTGCATTGGGATGACAATATCACATGGTCAGTCCTGGTAGTAAAAGAGGTTAAGAAATATCTATCTGTCCCTTTTGGCCTCTGTATAGGAAAGGGCAATAGTTTTAATGATTCTTGGATGAGCCAACCAACAGGGTCTGCTAAATTAGGAATTAGATAAGGTTCAATAGCTAACTTACTTCCAGCTACTTTGGTCCCCAATTTTATGCCTTTTTATACCGCTAAATTTAAACCAATAACCCTCAAAATACTATTTCACTAAATATAATGTCTTTAACACAGTGTTTATAGTCATGGTAGATGATGCATTAAAATCATTGTTTTATGCTAAAGAGCAATGTGAATAAACAAAATAAAAATACATAAAGCAGCATGGATAAATTTTGCAAACATAATATTGAATGGGAAAAAAGATACAAATGAGTACATACCATATGATTGCACTTACATAAAGTTCAAAGACAGGCAAATTTAATCTATGGTATTAGAAGTCAAATAATGGCTTTTTTGGGAGCTGGATACTGACTGGAAGGAGGTACAGGAGAACTTCTGGGATATGGTAATATTCTGTCTCTGGATATAAGTCCTGGTTGTACAGATGTGTTTTTTAGAAAAATTCATTAATCTATACACCAATGATATATGTATGTATATAGATAATTTACTCAAAACAAACAAAAATGTAATAATAAAGTAATTCAAATTGAATTATCCTGGCTTAGAATTTTCTAAAATAAGTTTTGGAGATTATAATATTCATGTTTTTCAGGGACCTACCTTCATGCATTACCTGCATTAAGTGAAAGCTGCATTTCTCTCAGAATCAGGCTGATTTAATCTCAACTGATTGCTAAAGGAGAGTGATTTGGAAGGAAGGTAAATACATAAGTAAGAAAGTAAATAAATAAGTAAATTAGCTATATTTGAATCAAAATATTTTTTAAAAAATCCTTTAACTGAAAATCAAAGTGATAAAACACATGACCACTGTTTTCAGCTAGTTAAATTCTTTTGGATTAAGAATCAAAATCAAATAGTAATAAATAAACACACACACACACATACACACACATTCACATATGTATGGCTGTCTGTGTACAAATTGTTAAAGCTCTACCCTAAATATTTTTAATTCCCACAGAATATTTGTGTAAAACTTGATCCAATTTAGGTTGCATGTTTTAAACTCTAGCTCTAAGAATCAGCAAGCGTATTTTCTACGTAAATTTCCATACAGAGTATTAGCATACTCCATTGAAGAAATAGTGGTTTCTGCCAAGTTGCATTAAATGCACAGAGCATGACTTTTCAAGGAACACTGTAACTATTGTATTACTTGCCGAAAACACTGCTACTTATATTCTCACTGAAAAATAGCCTTAAAATATATTTATGACTTACATAAAAAGGGGCTAGAACTCACTAGCCCTAGCCAGTGTCAAAGTAAAAGTTCATTTTCTACCACATTATACAAAATAGTGATTAATTTAAATCTTAAGATAAATGTGTCTATTTATAAGTAGGTATAAACTAGTGAGGAAAATGTTTTTTAAGATGTATCAAGAAAAGCAAATCTTCTAAAAACTGTGTTTGATCTGTAATCTGCACAGAAATTTGCATGAATTTTACCTATTTAATCTAGAGGAGAAAGCTTAGTGCTACATTTCCAGTTTAAAAGATAGAACAAATCTTTAGATACCATGAGAAGAAGAAAATGTTGAGATGTGAAAACATAGCAGATTAAAGAATCTTCTGTGAAAGACAATGGAGTAGAAAATAAGTGAGATTATTATTGGTTCCTATGAACTTTCTCCACTTGCCCACTTAACACTCGTGTTCTAATCAACTGGACAGGGATTCCTTCCTTCTTGCCATAGCCTCGAATATGTCCTTGACACATGAGAAATTGCACAAAAAGAGCAGTGATGCACTGGCAATCTGGCTTCAAAAACTGGCCATTCTACGCCTAAGTAGTATTTCTTAAAATGAAGTACCAGCACCCTGGAGGCAGTCTCTTGACTTCTGTACCAAACGGTAATTCGTTTCTAACCTATAAACCCAGATAGAGAATTTGATGACACGAAGGAGACTGTTCTATTATCATTATAAATCTATAAAATAAAGGGTGCTCAGTAGTAGCAAAAATACAACATAAAATTACTTTCTTCACCTCCAGTAGTTGGAAAACATTACATACAATTCAATGGTGTCCCTTTTTAATCATGCTTAAACCAAATACCATTTTATAATTACATTTGGCATTTAGGAGAGTCAAGAATTCCAAACTTGAATATGTCAGAGTAAGAAAAATAATAACCAAATACCACATATCAAGATGCAGCTTTTTAAAAAAAATCATAGTAATCCTGTTTTGGAATCTCATAAAATTTCTTTACTATGTAATTTTCCATTTATTTTATTAAAGTTATATCATACAGAAGAGTGTATAAATTATATTTGGTTTAAAGAATTTCAAGAAATTATATGCTTATATCTCTACTGCCAGTTCTTTTGAAGTCCCCTATTTGCTTCTCCCAAATAATATATTCTCAGCTCCACTGAGAGGTTTTCATCATTCTGATTTTTCTAATGATTATCCCATTTTTTAAAAAATTAAACAAGTTTGTCACATAAATATCTCTAATATTTTTCAACATAATAAATATAACTTCCTACTTTTTAACACAACTTGTGCCTTGCTTATTTAATTCAGTCAATATGAAGTTTGGGGAAGATGCAGTGGTGTCACATGTAGCTGTCCTTCATTCAAGTTCCATGCTGAATAATATTTCATTTTACATTCCACAGTATATTTTTTATTGTACTATTGATTGACATTTTGGCTATCTCTTGTAATTTATTAACATTCTTATACATTTACTTCAGAAGTAAAATCCCTGGATAGTACAATATGTGCACATTCACCTTTTCTATGTAATACCATTGTATTTTCGAAAGTGCTTGGGTCATTTTGCACATCCTACTACCAATACACAGAAGTTCCTGTTGTTCTACATATATGCCAACATGTGATAGAGTCAGATTTTTAAAATTTTTGACTAAAAATTTAGGTGAGCTATGGTAACTCTTGTTTTACTTTGCTTGACTTTTTATTGCTAATGAAGTTGAGCATCTTTTCATGTTTATTGCCTAATTTGTATTTCCTCTTTGGTCTGCTGTTTAAGGCTTTTGTCCAATTATTTGTTGCTTGTTTGTCATTTTCTCAGTGATTCATGTGAGAAATTTATATAATCTGGATACAGGGTATTTTGTGGTTAGAGAAAGTAAAAATTATCTTTTTCTAAGTTTTCTTTATTATTTTTTCTTTTTTTAACTTTATGGTGTCTCCATGAACATGACATTCAAATTTTAATATAAATGAATATATCAGTTTTCCTGTGGCATTTGTACATTTGTATCCTATTTAAAGTTTTTTTCAAATCTTATTTAAAATACATTTAACTCAAAATCTTTAAGATATATTAATAGTTTTCTTCTAAACGGGTTTATAGTTGGACTTTCACTTTTAGATCTTTAATATACTTGAAATTGAATTTTATGTATAGAGTGAGCTAGAGATTCAATTTCTTTTTTCTTTTCTTTTTTTCTTTTTCTGATTGGATAGCCAAACACTTCAACTTCATTTATTGGAACGTCAACTCTTTCTGCACAAAACTTCATGCCATCCTTGTAATATCTCCAGTATCCATACATCCCTGGATCTGTTTCTAGGCTTTTTATTTGGTTACATAGGTCTATTAGTTTATCCTATCCACATATCACATGTCAGGGTGTAGTTAGTATTAATATATGTTCGGGCAACATTCTCATTTTGCATTTTTCTTTATAATTTTCTTGGCTATTCTTGACTTTTAGACTACCAAATAAAAATTTCTACATATTAAATACAACAGAGACACATTTGGCAAAATAATTGGAATTACTTGAATTTATTGATTAATTGAGCACTGACATTTTTGCCATGTGGAGTCTTCTAGTCATTCTAGCTTTTGTTTGTGTGGTATATCATTTTTCATCATTTTACTTTTAACTTACATATATCTTTATATTTTAAGTGATTTTTTAAGACAGCATAGAATTACTTTTTTAAATTCATTCTGACCATCTTTGTTTTTTAATCAGTGTCTCCAGACCATTTACATTTAATGTAATTATTGATAGGTTTAGTTTTAGGGCTATTATGTTTTTTGTTCTCTCTTCTAATGTAAACATTATTTTTTTATTTTCAACCTCCTTTTGGGTTAAAGAACTCAAGAAGACTAATTTATTGCACTACTCCAGGTATTTACTCTCCCTATTGATCTTCCTGCATTCTTAAAGTTTCAGGGTTTTTGTTTTGTTTTGTTTTGTTTTGTTTTCTGGAATCATTGCCCTTCTGTCTGACAAGCTTCTTTTAGAAATTATTTTATAGCACATTTGATGGATATAAATTTTCTTAGTTTTCTTTTATCTGTGGTTATCATTAATTCACTTTCACTACTTAAGCAGATTGTATTTGTTAACATTTTTAAAATGTGCCATTTCCTCCTGCTTTCCATAGTTTCTTAGTCCTTAGTTATTTATACCTGTAGTTAATGTGCTATTTTTCTTTGACTGCTTTCAATATTTTTTTCTTCATCTTTGGTTTTCAGTAGTTTATGATATATTTGGGCATAAATTTCTTTGGGTTTACCTTGTTTGGGATTTGCTTAGCTTCTTTAACCTCTAGGTGTATGTTTTATTTTTAATTTTTGTTTTGTTTGTTTTTTATTTGTTTGCTCAACTTGGGAAGTTTTCAACTATTATTTATTTATTTTTAATCATTACTCTATTTCTCCTATCTTTCTGGAACTCTGTTGGAACTATTGTTAGGCTTTCTGGTATTCTCCCTCTGGTCTCTGATATTTCATTCATTTTTTGAATTGTTTTCTCTCCATATTCCAGATTGGATCATTTGTATTGATCAATCTTCAAATTCATTAACTTTTTTCTATGTCATGTTTATTCTGGTACTAGCCCCATTCAGTGAGATTGGGGAAAGGATGGTTATTATTATTTTCCCATGCTAAAATTTTAATTTGATTCTTCTTTATATCTTCTATTCCTTTGCTGAAACTTTTTATTTTAACATTTGTTGCAAGAGTGTTCATGATTGTTTCTTGAAGCATTTGTATAATAGCTGCTTTAAAGTTTTGTTTTTTGATTTTTGTTTTTTGTTTTTTTTCAGATAATTCCAACATTTGTGTCATCTCAGCATTGGTGTTTGTTGTCTTTTTCCATGTGAATTGAAATATTTATGATTTTTTCTATACCAAGTAATTTTAGACATATTGTGAATTACTTTAAGAGATTTTAAGCATTTTTTAAAATTCTACGCAGAATGTTGATATTTTGTTTTAGTAGACTGAGGCCACAAGTTCTAACCCACCACTTGTGGGCTAAAGTTCCAGTTTTAGTTCAGTTTTCAAAACTTTTGTTATGTGCTTTGTTCTCTCTTGGATATGTGTCCCTCAGTGGTCAGTCTCAGACCTACTCAGTTAGTTTAATTCTCAAAATCTTTGGAATGCTAATTAGGACTAGATCACATACAAGTTGAGGGTAATCCCTGAAATTCCTAAATGACTTTACTGGGTCACTGTTTTTGAGCTTCTCCCTCTTCATGATTTCCCTAGTACTTTGGTTTCCAGGAGCTCCAATTTTTTTATTGGCAGTGGGGGGGTGGGGGGCATCTCAAATGAAACCACTATGCTATTCTCTTGATATACTTCCATGAGGGGACCCTAAGGGAATGAAGACAGACATATAAAAGCAAGGAGGTTTGCCCCACCCCTTTGAAACTGCAGCTACACCCAAAGGCCAAGAAAGTGCCCTTCCCTCCCAGTTTTGGCTATTGCCATTTTCCATAGCTGCTGTCTTTTTCTCTGCAAAAGAATTCCCTGGGGTGTTGGGATAAGAAAATAGAACCAAGAAAAGAGGGGAAAAAATGAAGGATGTCTGTACTCTTCTTCAATATTTCAAGTTTCTGTTTTTGGTCTTCTTCAAGCCAGAATTGGAGAGCTTATCCTCAAGCCCTCTCTTGCTCAGTGCCACAGTGCTCACTTTCAACTTTACAGCTACATTGCACTCAGGCAGGAGTACTGGAGGAAAAGAAATGGCAAAATGGTAAACTCTCTTGCTTATTCAGTGTTATTTTGAAATTCTGGTATTCTTCTCCAACCTCCCTCCTGTAGAAAAATTTCAGAGACTTCGCATAGTTGATTCATGCATTCTGTTCTGGTTTCACAGTTATATTCAGTGGGAAATGATAAAATGTGCTTATTCTTCTATAATTAATAAAAAAAGAAAAAAACGTGCTTATTGAATCTCATCCAGAACCAGAAAACCCTGTTTTATTCTTTGTAATTGCTTATTCTTTGAAAAGATTGTTTCAAGGTTATATTTATTTTTAAAATTATCACCAACATTTTTATTCCATATTCTCTGTCTGATATATCTTATTCATAAAGTCTTTTTATGTTTCTCTGTTGTCACTTCTGCTTCTGCCTTATTGTGATTTGTTCTCGATTTTTTCAATTCTCTGGAACCCTATTTGTTGGAAATTCTTTGAGAAGTGAGATAAAAAGACTTCCTGAGAGGATTTCTTTTAGTTTCTGGAAGTTGTCTGAGTGCATTACCAATTAGAGGACATATAAAGTTAAATTTGTTCAGATCACACAAGTAATGTGAATTCTAAAGCCAAATTGACATAAGAATAGGCTTCTGGATATTATATTTCAGAGGCAAGCCTATTTATTTTTTCTTGATTTGAGATAATCTGTTTATCTTGGAGTTCCAGGAAGATTTTTTTTGGATACTTTTCTTTTAGATTTCTCACCTTGATAAAGATGCCTAAGGCTTTGTTTTCAGTCTGCAATGACATAGAGGCTATGGAAAGCAAAATTCAATTTCACCACTTCTTCAAAAATCATCTCTTGTGATTAGCTCTCAGGAGTCTTGCCTTCAAAGGGATTTTGGCTTAGGTATTTCTTACTTTCTTATTAAATTTTAAGATTTTTACAGATTTTTATTTTAAATTAGCTGATATTTTAGTTGTTTTCTTTGAAAGAATCTATCTGATGGCCAGTAGACATATGAAAAGATGCTAAAGCGCACTAATCATAAGAGAAATACAAATTAAAACCACAATGAGATTTCACCTGATACTTGTCAGAGTGGCTATCATCAATAAATCAAAGAACAAGTGTTGGTGAAGATGTGGAAAAAAGGGAACCCTCATACATTGTTGGTAGGATCGCAAATTGGTACAGCCGCTATGGAACAGTCTGGAATTTCCTCAAAAAATTAAAAATGGATATACCTTTCGACTCAGCAATTGCACTTCTGGTTATTTATCCAAAGAAAACCAAAACAATAATTCATGAAGATCTATGCATCTCTATGTTCATGGCTGCACTACTTACAATAGCCAAGATAGGGAAGCAACCTAAATACCCTTCAATAGACTATTGGATAAAGAAGTTATGGTTCATATATACAATGGAATAATAGCCATAAAAAAATGAAATCTTGTCATTTGTAATGACATGGATGGACTTAGAGGTAATTATGTTGAGTGAAATAAATCAGACAGAGAAAGGTAAATACCATGATTTCACTGATATGAGGACTCTAAGGAACAAAAAGAACAAACAAATCCAAAACAGACCCACAAATATGGAGGACAATCTGGTGATGGCCAGAAGGGAGGGGGCTGGGGGGCTGAGAGAAAGTGATGAAGCTTTAAAGAAGTGAAAGATAGTATTTGATAGAGGGTCACAGGGATGGGGAGCATGGTGTAGGTAATTGCAGTCAGCAGTAAGGTAATGGCTATACGTAGAGCCAGAGGGAAGATAGAGTAATCAGGGGAATCATTTCATAAACTATATAAAGGTCTAACCAATCTACTGTATACTTGAAACTAATAAAAATGTGTGTGTGTGTGTGTGTGTGTGTGTGTGTGTGTGTGTGTATAAAGGAGTCTTTCTGAGAAACTAACTCATCATATAGTTGGAAATGGAACTTTCTATGTATTTGTTTCAATAGTGAATTTTTTTATATTCCTAAGATAATTACTCAGTTGGTTATATTTGTACATCATTTTTTTTCATCTACGTGGAAAAGAATTTTTTTACATTTTTTCATAAAAGGCAAATATACATTTTTAATTTATTATTTACCTAGTTACACTCAAGGAAAGCAATTTTGATGGGATTGCTCTTTTTACATTTTTTGAATACTAATATAAAAGTGGTATACTAGCATCTAACATTAATTCTATTATTTAAAAACTGTTACAACTTATAAAATTAAGCATACTCTTACTATTTGAGCCCTCAATTGCACTTCTCGGTATTTACCCAAAGAAGTTGAAAATGTGTCCACACAAAAACCTGCACACAGATGTCTATAGGAATTTATTTCATAATTGCTAAAACTTAGAAACAACCAAGATGTTCTTCAGTAAGTGAATAGATAAACCATGGTATATCCAGATAATACAATATTATTCAGTACTAAAAAGAAATGAGCTATCAAGTCGTAAAAAGATATAGAGGAACTCTAAAGTGCACATTACTAAGTGGAAGAAGTCAGCTACATAGTGTATGATTCCAACTATAGGCAAACTATAGAGACAGCAAACAGATTGGTAGTTGCCAGGGGTTAGATGGGAGGGAAGGATGAACAGGCAGAGCACAGCTGATTTTTAAGGCAGTAAAACTACTCTGTATGAGACTATAATAGTGGATGCTTGTCTTTATACATTTGTTCAAATCCATAGAATATAACACATGAAGAGTAAATTGTAATGTTAACTATGGACTTTGGGTGATAATGATGTGTCAATGTAGGTTCATCAATTGTAAAAATCTACCACTCTGTGGAGAATGTTGATAATGAGATGGCTATGTGTGGGGGCAGGGGACATATGAAAAATCTGTACTTTCCTCTCTATTTTGCTATGAACCTAAAACTCCTCCAAAAAATAAAGTCTAGTAAAAATGAAACACAAACACACACAAAATCTGTTAAAACTGTACTACATCAGATAACTACCCTCAAATAATTGTTGAAAATGAAAATATAAAAATCATTTATTATATCAATATCTTTAAACCTAATATTAGATGTTAAAAACAAAGTTTGAAAGAAAAAGCTCATTTATCTTATTGTATAATAATTCATTTGATCAAGAAACATATCCTATGCTCCAATGAGTAGCTAAAGACTGTATAGGCTTTTACTTCTCAAATTAAATTAAAAGCTCTGATTATTTGTAGAATTACAGAAGAATATGGAACATCGCCATTCTATTTTGGGGGTATTTGATATTTCTTAAAAGAGAAATTGTTAATTTTTCATAGCATATGTTTATAATAAACTAAATGTAATTTTTAACTATTATTTTAGTTAAAAAGCTCTTATAAATAGATGTTTTTAGACCCTATTTACTTAAATTTATTTGTAACCTATTGTTGGTTTTCATAATATGTTCTCTCCTTTTTAAATTCCTTGGTTATTAATAGAAAACTACTTCTTAGTAATGCTGGAAAGGCTGAAGAGTGAATTTCTACTCAAAATATCCAGAAAATTCCAATCAGTTTAAACATATTTATGAATAGTTTGTTAGAATTTTCAACAGATTGTCAATCTTTCTTTATAAAGCAAAATTTTACTTGTATTTTATTAAATTGCTATTAAAAATCTCCTAATTTTGATCATTTAAATGCAGTTAGCTGAGGAGATGCCTGAAATCTAGAACTGTAAACTATCCTATAAAACACAATTAGTACTGATTTGAGCATATGTTTATAATAAACTAAATGTAAGGTAATCATTACCATTAATAACATTTCTCAGTTTACATACATATATTATATATCATAAACATATATCAATATATGCCTCATAAATATATATCATAAGTATGACAAATTATTCAATTAAATATTATAAGTAAATACAAATATTATGTTCTAATATAGTGTAAATATAACAATACATTGACATTTAACAACCAATTTAAGTATAAAAGCTAAAGGGATATTGAATGCTAATTAATTTATATAGATTATAGAAATCTAATGAAGTTAAGATTTCAGTTCTTTTTTCTTTTGACTGGGGGATTTACAATTCAGCAATATATTTTAGCTTATGTAGCATGAAAGTTATACCATATCAACAATTTCAAATTCAGAACTATGATTATTGGAATACTGAATAACTAGTAAGGTTATTCTGAGCTCATTAATGGCAATTATTTGTAACACATCTTTGTCTTTTACTATATATTCATAATATCATCTAGCTTATTTCTTAACTACTTTAAGTTAATATGAAAATTTGAGAGTAACAAAGAGAAAGTACTCACAAACACTAGAGATCTAATATTTTAAGTGCATATAAAAAATGGTAGCAGCATCATCAGAGTTTAGTGATTTAGTAATATTTGCCATTTTTTAACCTTATTATGAAAATGTCTTTAAACACACAAGAGGTTGTGGTCAAAAGCATTAGAGTTTGACCTGATGAGTATTAAAACCATTCTTTTATATAACTATACCACTTATTTTAAAAAGCACATTAAAGGAAAAAGAAAGGACTTATATTTAGTGAATAACTGTGAGTTCCCAGTCTGAAAAAAATTGCTTCTGAATGATTGAGAATTGTAGAGGAAGTACTACTGGTGATAAACTTTAACGCTGGATGCTGTGATTAGCTAATATCTAATTGCCTATTCACTTTCTAATTTCTTTGTCTAATAGAATCAAATTTTAACTATTAGTATATATCCTTGATAGTATATTTAATTTTTATCATACAAAATCAGAAAGTAGGGTTTATATACTTAAACTTAATTTAAATTCAAGTTTAATAGAACGTACATCTCTAAAGCATGATGTATCTACTTTGAGAGTACAGGACATAATACCAAATGTTTGAGAGATCTTTTTAATAGAAAAAGTGTTATCTGCTTGCAGAATGTTTCTCCGTTTTCAATAATTTGATCTTTGAAAATGTCTTGTGGACCAGTTGAAGTAGAAATTGAGCTAAGGCCTCATCAAATAGGTTTTTAATCTTTTGATTTTTCAAACAATAAAATGAGAAAATGAGTTAGATAATCTTTGCAAAGTATCTCCCTTGTCATGGTGAAATACCTTGGTTAGTAAATTAATCCAATCTATCTTAGAACATGTTTTACAAATATTATCTGAATCAGCTGCATACATATAAACAGTTATTCTTGTCTGAAAGAGGGGCCCTCTCTCTACCTAACATAAGCAGAAACACTTAAGTAAATATATTTCTTTCATAACATATATTGTGTATATGCTGTAGAGTTTTTTTAACATAGAGAATTACTACATCTTAACTGTATATTATAAGCTATGAATTATAAAGTAATTAACATTTATATTTATCACTCTTTTGATCTGCTTCATTTTTTATTTTTTCACTTAAGTTATCATATATATATTTGTAATATGCTGCCCAAATCACCAAATGATTCTTTTTTCTTTTCATCTAGCTCATTTTCCTTCTTGAATATTAAACTCCATCAGGTGATTGCAAATTCTCCCTTTACCACTCAGGATCTTAATTCATTGCATCATTTTATAATCCAAACTCTTCTGAAGATTCAGGCATGTGGATCTTTATCAGTTTTCTTCCAGTGAGAATTGTTTTCAATATGACTAAGCATTTGTATCCTGAGAGTTAGTTTGCTGCTCAGCCTCATTTTTGTTTATTTTACATAAAAAAAAAATTTTTTCCTCCTAGAACTATTATTACCTCATCAAATATATCCTCACAGATGCAATATCAGAACTAAATATCCTTTATCTGTACTTCCAGGAGGAAGCAGGTCCTAAGAGAACTCTCTCATCAATAAAGAAGATAAAGAAAACAGCTTCAATTTCTAGCTGCTTCTTCTGGAGCAGTATTTTTTCCTACACAGTTCCTTCTGAATCCCTTGTGAAATTGCCTTCCAAGTGTCTCCACCCAACTTTTATTTCCTTTCTGCTTTCTGGCATTTAATTAATAACATTGAATTATAAGAGGTACGATGAATGGGAGAACATAAAGTGAACCCAAAATATGTTTCCCCTCATAGCAGATATTTCTAACTTTTTCAAATTTTCCTTTCCATACTCTCTGATTTTTAAGTAACTACCTAGAGTGCACTGAGAATCAGCTTGCTACATTTTCCTCAAATAGTCACATCTTTGATTCCTCACTCTTTCTATAGTTCTTAATATTTTCTTCATTGTAGGAATTTTTCAACTCCCTTTCCCCAAGCATCCTCTCCTATCTTTCAAGGGCCTCCACTTCCAAATCAGCATGGTCCTTACTCTATTATAAAGCAATTTAGTTATTTATTTATATAAACAAACACTATAAAGTAGATATAACAAAAAAATAAGTTTACCAGTATAATTTATCACTATCTTTACTCACTGTTTTTTCATGTTTTCCACAACGTTTCTTTGGGTCTATTTTTCTTCTTGCTAAGTGCATCAGATTCTCTTTACTACGTACCAAAAAGCCATTTCCCCTTTCTTTAAATGCTAACATAACCTTGATTTGTTCAGAAAGTGAGAAGGGGTGGATGGAGGGGAAAAGACTAGCACCTTTCCATCACCATACATATATTATAATTGATCTAAGCCAGTGGGGTAATTGTATTTATTCCCTTTGCTGGTGATTAGCCTATAATTGGACATTTGCATTGGTCATGAAGAGAGAAACATATCACCACAATATTTAAGGAGTCCTTCCCTTCCGTATTAAAATGGAAAGTCTTAAAAGGAAAGCCTGTTATCTCTTCATGCCTTCTTCTTGTATTCAATATGGAAATGATTCTAGAAATTCAGCAGCAATTTTGTGGCTGTGAGGTAATATATATGTGAGAAGAGAAATATATATCAAGCATGATGATACAGAAATCTAGTAAAAACTTGGGTTCCACTAACTCATTTAGTATCCAAATGTATTTTTGTCAGCATCCTTATTATACTGATTTTAGACTTTATCAGAATATTATTTTATCTGGAATAACATATTTAATTTATTTTTTATGGTAACTAAATGTACAAATTATGATATTTACCATTTTAACCATTTTAAGTGTACAGTTCAGTGGCATTAAGTACATTTACAGTGTTATGTATCCATCACTACCAGTCATTTCCAGAACTTTATTTTTTCTTCCCAAACTAAAACTCTGTTCTCATAAAACACTAACTTCCCATTTCCCCTCCCCACAAGCTCTGCCAATTTTTTTTCTGTCTATAAATTTGACTACCCAGTACCCAGATTGCTCATATAAGTACAATCTTATAGTTTTGTCCTCTTCTGGCTGGTTTATTTCACTTACCATAATGTCCTCAAGTTTCATCCATGTTATAGCATATTTCAGAATTTCCTTCCCTATTAAGGCTGAATAATGTTTATATTTTATATATATACCATTTTGTTTATCCATTCATTAATCAATGGATGTTCGGATTGCTTCCACTCGGGTATTGTGGACAATGCTGCTATGAACATGGGTGTACAAGTATCTGTTTGACTCCCTGATTTCAATTTTTTGAGATACACACACACACACACACACACACACACACAAATGTATGTATATATATGAATGTGTGTGTATATATATATATATATATATATTCAGAAGTGAAATTACTGGATTATATAGTAATTCTGGGTTTAATTTTCTGAGGGATTTCTATACTGTTTTCCACAGTGGTTGTACCATTTTATATTCCTACTAGCTACACACAGGGTTCTAATTTCTCCACATGTTCACCAACACAGTACTTTTTCTTTCTTCCCCTCTCTCTTAATTGTCCTCCTAATCAGTGTGAATGCTCTATTTCTTATTATTAGCTTTCTCGTGTTTTGTAATATTCATTTTGTAGGCCCATTTTGTGTGAAAAGTTATTTGGGCATTTTGGGTTTATTTTTATTTTTATACTCTACCCCCACCTCTCTGCACACCTGTTCCTGGCTAGCAGATTTATGGTGGCTCAAATCGGAACTTTCTCAGTCCAAAACCAGGTCTTAAAATAATAATTCAGCTATTGTTCCTGGCTGAATTGTGGCTATTTGTTCAGATACTGGTCATAAGGTGAGTCAGAGTCACCTCTCCAGGTCTTCACCTCTCCATAGCTCCAAACATACCATTTTTTCTGTCTCTTTTTATGGGTGAGAGAGCTTATCTCACCGCCCTCCACATCCTAGCTTCACAGCAAACTTGACTCCAGAGCACCATCTCTTGCGGTGAACTGAATCGTCATTACCCTATAGAATTTCATGACCCAGGTACATTACCTGTTTCATGTCCCCAAATTAAACAAGATTCATTTTTATCTCTGTTCACTCCTTTCTTTCTATTTTTCTAAGTTCTCATACATTTTAAAATTTAATAGATTTTTTCTTTCTACTTAATACACTCAATCACCAATGTATTCAGAAGAGCATAAAAAGCAAGGCCAGAATGCTGTCATTAGATGTAAGTGTGTCTTGATATTTGAAGCCTTATTTTTATAGTATTCTCTACTTTATCCTACTCTTTTGGTTCCTATGGACCATTTAATATCTGTTAGAGCTTCATCCAATTTCCTTACTTTGTTTTCTCTCCTGTTTTTAAAAACAATTTTCCAGCTGCCTTTCTGGTTTCTAAATCACTGCTTACTCTAAGCATTAATATTCATGTGTGATCTGATTTCTTCTTTGTCTTCTTGCTTGATTGGTAATAGGTTTTTCGACTTTTTTACTTTAGTATTTTAATTATATTTTTGTCTAGAATGTAGGTTTCTTCTTTGCTTATGGGTTTTTGAGTCTCGGTCCACTCAACTCTCTCGCTTAGTATTATGTGTAGGATCTAGTAAAGAAGATTCAATGACAGGAAACTGCCTTTCAAGAAAAGCCATAATTAAAAAGTATTTGATTTAAATAATTTTTAAAAACAGTCATTTTGTCCCTTTCAACTCTTCCTTTCACTTATGTCTTTTGTTAATTGTACATTAGCAATTTTTGATGAGTACTTTTGAAAATAATGAGTTATGCCTATAGTACAGTTACTTACAAGAATACTATAAACTGGCTGGGCTAGAAAACATTTCTACAAAAAGAGAAATTATGGAAAATGCATATGAGAATCCTATAGGATTTATTCATTCATTAATATATATTTAATGAGCACCAATTTCACATGCATTGCAAATACAAATATGGATAAAACAGTCTCAGGCTTCAAGGATTCCACAGTCTAGCACAACAATAGTAATGCAAGTAAAGATTTCACATGTAATGTGATAAATGTGTAATAGGGGCATCATGGAGAGAGCTGCTATACTTTCCAGAAGAGCCTGGTAAAAGTTCACAGAAAAATGTTTTCTCAGCTGCATCTTATAAGGTGAGTAGACCTTACCAGGCATATAGTGCAAGGAAAGGTTTTTTAGGGAGAAAGGGTCAACATGTGTAAAAAACATTTAAGGTTTATTTTCTGTTCAGAGGATGATCATGGGAAAGAAGTATTAAGTGTGTGGTATTAACACTAAGAGATTAAACAATAAGTGAAGATTTGGAGCAGATTATTAAAGGCTCTTGTGTACCCAACTGAGGGGTTCAAATTTTATCCCGAAGTCTTTGGAGAACTTAGATATCCATTATAAAATGGTTACTTGAGAACAATATGGTCCTCCATATAAGAGTAGGAGAGAGACAGGTGCAGAGGGGGAGCCCATTTAAATAACCTAGTCTTTGATGAAGAAAATAGGCAGGGTGGGATGGATTTAGCAGCCATAGCTGAGGTTAAATTGTTGAATTTTTTGGATGACAATAAAGGTGAGAGACAACTAGAACAGTGTCCTTTTAGAAGATTCAAGAGTTAAGGAAAAAGTGTTTTAAAAATGAAGAAACATCTATGGCTGCTAGCAAATACTTATAGAATACTTATAGAAGCAGAGAAGGCATTAAAAAATGGAGTTAGCTTCCATTGTATAATTTAGTGCCATTCTCCTTAAAGTCTGTGAAAGCGGGTCCCGCTTTAATATGACCAACCCATATGGCTAGGTGCAGTCAGGTGTGGAGTAGGTTCTAAGGTGTGTGAATTGGAGCAAATTGTTTTGAGGGACCTCTGTCCATGAAAACAAGTCAATTAAAACTGTATTATAATATTCAAAGGCCCATTTGAGGTACAGCAGTTTATCAATGAAAAATTTGAATAAAGAGTAGAAAAAAGGTACTTACATATATAGTTATTGCCAATCAGCGCAATTGATTCTTCACAGCTCCCAGGTACCGCCTCTTCCTGTTCAGGTCTAGGGACCATCTCTTTATTGTCAGATTTATTCATTATTATCAAATGTGCTGATTATGTCTACTTTCATATATCCCACTCTGAGCAAAGCTGTTGATATTCATAATGTCATAGTCCTTCCCAAACTTTTTGTATTAAAATAATAAAGACTTTTCTCACCTCTTTAGTTCCCTTATACAATTTCTTAAATGCTGGTTGCATTTTCACTCATGGTTTTAAATCTATCTATATGCCACCTGTGAATATTAGCTTCTATTGATTGTTTCAAAAGTCGTTACTTTGCTTCTTTGAGGATGACAATAAATGTAAGTCTAACTTAGGATATGCTGAACTGTGAATGATACTTTGTTTTCTGATCATTCTAAGTTCATCATTTAGAATTTTATAGTATACATATTGAACAATTCATATTCCAACCATGTCTTCTCTTGAACTACTTAGGCTGTAATCTCCGCATTACTAAGGTGTTATTTATTTCATTATCAGCTATACCCTTGCCTTTCATACACTACCACTGGCAAAGAAGATAGGAGAGGGGCCCATGAGCAGAGTGAAAAGAGAAGTCCCATTTGTACAGGCAATGTCCATTCTTTATGCACTATAGCTTAGGAGTGACCCAGAAGAGTACACTGTTACCACATCAATCAGAGACAAGAGAGGACATCAACAAGAAGGACCCACTGGCATTGTGGAGGACTGGTCTCAAAAGTCCTTGAATGAGATGAGTACAGCTAGCTACCCCAGAGGTCTGTCTGACACATGGTCCAGAGCCTGTGGAGGGGAGGTGATAACTATCCTGGGTCCCAGCTATGAGGGGTCACAATTGTAAAAAAATCTGACTGCTACTCCTTAGGTTCTGAAGACCAGAGGCAGCACTGCAGTAGAAGCAGAGATGAGTGAGAACCAACCAACAACCCCCCCACTCCCCGCCACTGCCAACACCCACACACACTCACACACAACACACAGCTGAAGCCTAAAGATCAGAAATGAACCATTGGTAGCCCAGATAGCGGAAAAGTTCAGTGTCCAACATAAGTGAGAGTCACCCAAAATCATCATGTCATTACATTCTGGCATACCAGTCTGGCCTGATCCCATGAAAGGAATACCTCACCAGCCAATGTGAGGGATTTGCCCACCAGGAAACCCTCCTGGCCTATAGGCAAGAGTGACAGAGTGTATTGAGAACCTAGCTAACTCATATCTGAGGTAGAGGGCCAGAGAATATCTCAAAAGGAAGAAATAGGAAACTGGAGAAATGGGATTTGGGCATCTCACCCAAACCTCACTGCAGGTCCTGCACAGCCAAATCATGGGAGAGGGACTTAGAAAATATTGAGTTTGGTACATATGACAACCAGATCCATAAACCAGGTCTGGCCTCAGGAAACCCCTCCCAGATGGCACTATCAACCCCAGCTGGTCCTAAACATAGTAGAGGGAGACTCAAAAATATTTGGCTAAGGTATTCAAAAGCATGAGGCATAGGTTCTAGTGTAGCATCCTTGCTCAGGTCTAATGGTGGTTCTAATCAATGGTACCGATTCAGGTAGGACTATCCCTTAGAATATTTTTTTTATTGTAATTAAAAGTTAATAACTATTAAGCATTTTAGATGTGCCAAGAATTTTGTTAATGACCTTTAAAGTATTCTTTTTTCATATTTGCTAACAATCTCATGTGGTAGTTATTATTAACTTGATCATACATAGGAGGAAAGAGACTTTAAGAAATTGAGTAGCCTATAAAAAAGTCACACAAATAATAAATATTATAGCCAGGAATGGAACATCAAAGCCCATGTGCTTAAGGATGATCTTAAACTTCCCATTCTCTGAGGTAAAACGTAAAAGGTAAAAGTAGTGAATGAGATACATAAGTACAGTGAGAAAGAAATCAAACTAAATGCCCTCTCTTTGATCTAAGAATTGAAGTTGGATCATCTTCCAAGAGGCAGAGGGTACAGAGTGTTTGAAGATTTACTGCTGTAGAGTAAACTAGCAATGGGGCGTGGGGGAGGATGATTTGTCAATCAGCACTGAGGAACCAGATGAGGTTGAAAAGTCGAAAACATATATTGCCATGATCTAGATGTTTCTGTGGCTTTCTCCACCACTACTGAAGGACAATCAGAAAAAATATTTGGATTGATATAAGAAAAGTGTATGGTAGGGTAAATATAGTAGAAACATATATAGAAACCTATAGCCTGTCTCTTGCCTTTTAAATTCAAAACTGGGAAAGGCAGTACCAAGACACTCCAAGCAGATCCTGCATGTGTCAGAAGCATTCCTCTCTGCTGCCAATGTGTAACAGCAGTTCTGCCAGACCTGGCAATCAGGGTCAATTTCCCCTGGCAAGAAGCTGATCCTCTTCTTGCCTGCATGGTGCAAGGAGCTGGGGATGGGATACTTGGAGCTCTCCACACTGTTCAGCTGGAAATGGGACTCTCAACCTGTGCTTTTAACGATCTTCAAGAGCTCTTGCAATTCCTAAGGCTCACTTTGCAGGCAACTCCAGCCTTGCTGTTTATTATGATAATTGCACTCACCTGTATTTGGACAGGTAACTTTGCCATCTGGCCTCTATTGTTTATAATTATTATCATCCCCATTGCAGTTAGTGAGCCCCATTCTGTGAAAGCTTTCCCTACTGTTGGCCTTGGCCTAGAAAGGAAAGCCTCCACTGAACTTAGTGATGCCGAAGTGAACACCCATCATCAGCATGTTCTTCTGGGTTATTAGGTGTTAGCTGAACTCTTTGAATGAACACTAATGAAGTTCGCATTGCCCTCTAGGCTATAGGTGACTCATCTCCAAAATCTCATAATAACATTTGCTCTCTTGTACAATTTTTTTTTAACTCCTACAGCACCCAGTCTTCCTGTCTTATACAATCTTAATGTGGACCATCAGCTGCTGTAGGTTGGGTTTGCCAGAAACAGACACTGAGGTGGATATTAGCATGTAGCACATTAATTAGGGAGAACTCTTAGACTAAACATCCATGTAAGGGAGGGGAAGAGAGCTGGATTGGGCAGAAGGAGAAAATGAGCTCTGGTGAAGTCCCATCAAAGGCCTCAGTTGACTGCTTGTTGAATCCTCAAGCCAGTGTTGCCCTTCAGAATCATCCTATCATCCTAGTGGAATGAGGGGGCCAAGCATTTATATCTCTGTTGATGAGCCATTGGATGCAGGCTTCCCTGGAAATAAATGTTGTCTTGGACTAGGCCGTTTTCTTCTGCCAAGGAAATTCCCTATGCGGATGGACCCCAGGACCATCGCTAGTAGAGCTCTCAGGACTTAGGGGACTAAGTGTCTCACTTCTGAAGAGCAATTTTGATTACACATCACAGTGCATAACAAGAAATCCAAATGAAATATAACTGAATGTTGAGTTAGGTGCCTTGTCCTTTCATTTATGTCATGGGCTGTTGACATTTGGGAATAGATTATACAGTATTTCCTAAACTTGGCAATAAGAAATTATACAAATCAAGAAGACGACTTTAGCAAGACTCCTCATGTCTTTTTTTCATTCCTGTAAGTGAGGAACACATAGTCTAGTGAATCTTTGTTTCTGTGGGGCATTAGGAAAAAGTGACATTCATACTACAAAAGATATAAATAATTTTTGTCTTGGAAAAAATAACCTTGGGACTATGCCCAGATTGTTATGGCTTCCCCTCTGCCCCCAAATAAGTAAAGATCAAATAACATCAGAGAAATTTAGGAGAAAATTTACTCTAATTAATATAATAAAATCTTATTTTGCCATATTAACAAATTTAAAGTTGATGGAAAATTTTTAAATAGATTAACAATATAGTTTGCATATTAAAAAATTAAAATACTATGCCAGTTTCTTTGTATTTTTCACACTTGCATCAAGTAACTATAATTATTACTTCACAACAGTGTTGTGGTATTTAATCCTCTGACTTTATAGTCAGTTTTTATAATAATTTAGATAATTATTAAAAATAAAACATTAACACTAAAAGGAATCAGAGATCAAGTACTTAAAAAGAACTCTCATTTTTCAGATTAAAAATACTAAGATTCAGTTAGACTAAGTTCTTAGGGTAAGCATAAGGATTCAAAGGCAGAATTTGGAGTTAGCAGGAAAAAGAGAATGATAGATTTACTTCTTCAAATAAGGTTTTTCTCATGACTTGTATTCTCCCTTTCATTATAATGTTTTTATGTTATTTTCTGCCTATTGCTAATATGGTCAAAAATATAAAATAAATTTTTGAAAGATAGTAGGCTCTTTTTCTTAAAATTTTGACAACTTCCTGAACAAAAGAAACAGAAGATATAAAATCTAAAAAAATGGTAAGAATTTTTATTACTTTGATCCATATTTGATCATATTTAATGCAGTATGGTCAAAAACAACAACAAATTTAAGAGGACTCAGACTTGTTCTAAAAAAATTGTTAATTTTTTTTCTCTTTTTTACCTCTTCTTTCTCACTCTTTAAAAAAAATAATATCATATATGGAAAACTATTTCAGATGACAATAGGGTCAAGGAGCTCAGAAGACAACTTTCAAGATATTCATTCATATAACCATTTCTGAAAAAAAGCAATTATAACTCTGTTAAGACTTGTGAATTCCTTAATGGAAAATCCTTTAAGGAGAGAAAAAAAAGTTTCTATATCAAGGATAGAATAATTCTCTACCTTTAAAACAGTGAGATTCAAAAATTTCAGACATTCAGTTAATAAGAAAGATTAAGTTTATAATATCCACAGAGGTGCTGATGCCTTTCAGAAATAAATATTGTTTATTTAAAGGCTGTAAAATTCTGTTTAAGAGTATAGTACAAAGAGCAAAGTGAACATCCAAGTTAATAAACTACAAGTTAATCTCTACAAACAAATATTTTGCACCTGGTTTAATATCTAATCTTCGGAGTACATGAGGCCAGCAGGAAATGCTCTAGCCAAAGGTTGTTATCCTCTTACCCTCTCTCCTTTCTATGAAGCTTGTACCATGATTTTCTCTCTCTCTCTGTCTCTGTCTGTCTCTGTCTGTCAGTCTGTCTCTCTGTCTCTCCCTCCCTCCTTCCCTTTCTCTCCCTCTGTCTCTCCTTTCCTATCCCTCTCTCCCTCCCTCCTCTCTCTCTACCTAATCAGATCAGATTTTGTCCATTTTCTAAGGACCATTGTAAGTCTAAACAATTCCTTGGGTCTGACTTTCCTGTGACTCTACCCGCACCGCCCACCCCAACATACATTGTACAATTATTGTATTCAAGTTTACAACTTATTACCTTTCATTTGCTCTTGTTAAGTCTTCTTCACATTTCTCCAGGTCCCACACAGATTAATTTAGTCTCCACTAAAAGGTTGTAACTATGCTTTGGGCCTGTCTTCGATCCTTACTTCGATTTTACTGTTGCCTCACAATTCCCCCCACAAGACGAGAGAACATTTAAATTTCCTTTTTGATGATAACCTTGTTTATATCTAATAGAAGGAAGTCAAGGCAGAAGGAAAGTGTTCCCATGAATGAGTAACACCTAGGCCACCTACAAAACAAGAGCTTATGGGAAAGACATCCAATACTTAAACATTTTTATAAAGGAATATTGGAGATAAAAAAAAAATTGTTCTAGCAAAACATCTATTCTCTTCCCTTCATCTTGGGCATTTCATTTCACCTCATTCTGTTTTATTTGCCTTCCAATCATAAAACAATGGTTTTCTTTCTATTGCTGCAATTTTCTCTTATTACCTATACAGGATGATTGTATACTTACTCTAGAGGAGAATGAAAAATGTATATTGAAAGACCTTTGTCATTGAACCAGCTATGAAGCTTTAATCTTTTTAGAATAGCCTTTTAGTGCTGTGAATGCTTTTTATCTTTGTGTGAATTACCCTTTGGCATGCCAAGAACAAACATCAAAAGGGCCTTGAAGCTTCCCCACAGTTAAGTGGCTAGGCCTCTTTGGGGTTTTCTGGTAATTAGTTGATAAAAGCTCTGTCCAAAGTCAGGAGTTGTGAGTGTCCCGAAGACAGGAAACACCTTGCACTTGGAATGTCTCCACAGAGAACTCTCTTCTAGACAGTAGCATGCCTCTGAAGTTAAAGCTGGATAATGCATATCCCAAAGATCATCGCTGCTTCACAATCTTAAAACATTTACCATCTATTTTTTGAGGGGTGGGGAGAGGATCAGTTCCGTTTTTTTTCTGACAGAATGCTCTCAGGTAATCAGTGAGGCTGGAAGGATTTATGTTCATAGGTGCAGAAAATTGTTACCCAATCTGGGTTTCCTCTTCTGAACATGTCAAACAAAGTTTTTCTCATGAGAATCTCTGCTTCTCCATGCGTTTCCTCCCCTCACCCATTCTTTAGTGCATTTGCCTCCTATCTGTTGCTTGAAAATCAAGCCACTGAAGTTCACTCTGTTATTAAGTCATATCACAATAGCTCCAATGAACCAACTCCAATATCAACTCTATTCGTAATAGCTATAAACTGGAAATAGTCCAAGATCTGACAACAGGAGAATGAATGAATACTGTGGTAGGTTCATACAATGGAATATCATTCTTCAATAAAAAATATGTTGCTGATGCATAAAAATATAGATGAATCTCAAAACCATAATGCTGAGTGAAGAAAGCTTTACCCAAAAGAGTACATGTTACATTATTATATTTATATAAAATTCTAGAACAGGCAAAACTCATCTATGGTATAAAACAATCAGAACAGTGTTTAACTCAGGGAATGGAGATGAAGATTAACTGGGAAGAGACATGGCAGACAATGCTAATATTCTAGATTTTAATAAAAATATGGGTTGCATAAGTATATTCATTGTCATAACTGCACAAATGTATACCTGGATTTGCTCATTTAATTGTATGTAAGTTTTACATAAAAAGAAAATACGAATATTCAATCCTGGTTAATATTATATGCTGAAATGTATAGAGAGAAGTGTGTCATTTGCTTTGAAATGTATGAAAAATAAGATTTTTTTGGATTAATGCATTTAAAAAGATCATTAGATACGGGATAAAATAAAATGTTAATGAAAAATATAAATATAATTATATAGGTATTCACTGTAAAATAATTTTAACTTTGTGGTATGTTTGAGATTTCTCATGCTATAATGATAGAGAAAAGGAGAGCACTAGCTAAGTGTTCTTGACAGTTTATTCCTAGTAAGTCTTATTAAATTTTCTTGAATTTAAGTGCGCATACTATTTTTTGTCTGATAGTAAGTTTATAACCAAAGTAAACTCTCAGTATCACTCAGGGAATCAAAATAGGGTAGAAGAATATAAAAGTGGCATTTCTGTCATCTGAACTTTTACTACTATTTAGAATGACTTTATTATGTATTGAATGAAAATTTTGAACTTGGCTATTAAAATAGCAAATCAAATGGTGTATGAATTAAGTCTAACTTTCCTCATGGATTAAAACATACCAAATAAAATAACTAGGTGATTAACTAGTTGTCTAAGACTATTAAAAAATCATTTTAAAAAAATAGTCTTAACTTCTAATATTGAAGGTCCTATACCATCTGGAGTCAGGACCAATCTCAGGCGTTTCTTCTGGAGTGTATAATTAACATACTGATCGTAATCTCTTTAGCCATAATCTCCTTTAATGCTTTTAGGATCTCTTTAAAACCTCCCCAAAACTCCATGATGAATCTATTGTCAACAACATTTAATGCTATTTTTGTAGTCATTACCCAAAATGGAAAATCAGATTATTTTAGAAAAATCTGAAAAATATAGAATACAAAAGAAGAGAATGAATTTTTCGCCAAATAAAGAAAACCTTCAGGAAATGTTTTATATATTTTCTCTATTTAAGCATCTATTTTTGCATATTGGAGATTACTTTTTATGTATAATTTTCTAGCATTGTTTGATGTTTTTTCCCTAAATGTTATAATCTGAATATTTTCAACATGATTACACTCACCATTATTATTATAGTTATTTTCTATTGTTACATATTATTTTTAAAAAATAAGTGTACTGCTATCATTCTCCTAAAATTCACTTACTTGGTCATTCATTCAAAAACATTTATTTAGTGTTTCCATGCGCTAGATATTATACTAGGTGCTGAGAAAATAGCGACCAACCAAATAGTGATGATTCCTGTCCTCATGGAACTTACAGCTCAACAGGGATAATAGATATTTTTAAAAGGTACACAAGTCAACAAATAAGTACAAATTGTGGCAAGAAAAAGGGAAAGAAATTTAGAAAGTTGTTTGAATAAGCATGCTGGAGGGCCCAAAATTCATTTGAGTTTTCGAAGACTACAATCAGCTCGGCATCCTCAGGGTTTTATGTCTACATGTTTATTTTTCTTATCTTTCAACAGAAATATAAATTGTGAAGATGTCTCTGTGTTTGTCTCTGTTTGTTTGTCCTGTTTATTTGTTGCTTTTAGGTTTATATCCCACATGTAAGTAATATCATGTGCTTTTCAACTTTTTCAGTCTGGCTTATTTTGCTTAGCATGATTATCTCAAGGTCCATCCATGTTGTCGCTAATGGCAGTATTTCATCTCTTCTTATGGCTGAGTAATATTCCATCATATATATGTACCACAGCTTCTTTACCCAATCATCTATCGTAGGACGGTTTGGTTGCTTCCATGTCCTGGTCACTGTGAATAATGCTGCTAACAACATTGATGTGCAAATATCTTTTCAGATATGGGTTTTCAAGTCTTTGGGGTAAATATCCAGTAGAGGAGTTGCTGGATCAGTTCTTAGTTTTTTGAGGAACCTCCATACTATTTTCCATAGTGGCTGTACCAATTTGCAGTCCCACCAACAGTGTATGAGAGTTCCTTTTTCTCCGTATCCTCTCCAACATTTATTATTACTTGTCCTGTTGATTATAGCTATTCTAACAGGTATGAGATGATATCTCATTGTGGTTTTGATTTGCATTTCTCTAATAGCTAGGGATGTCGAGCATCTTTTCATATATTTATTGGCCATTTGTATGTCCTCTAGGGAGAAGTATTCGTTCAGGTCCTCTGCCCATTTTTTGATTAGATTATTTGTTTTTTTGTTGTTGTTATTGAGTCGTATGAGTTCTTTGTTTATTTTAGATATTAGGCCCTTATTGGAGGCATTGCTTGCAAATGTATTTTCCCATTTGGATGGTTGTCTCTTTACCTTGTTGATGGATGAAGGAATAAATGCAAAATGACCTCTCTCATCAAACTAAATGTTCTGAGGCAATACCATCTCATCTAGTCTCCACTAATACTAGTTGTGTTTAGGTTTTGTTTTTTAAATAATACTGGAATTTGTGCAGAAGACTTTAATGATCATAACTTTAAAATAAATCAAAAGCTAGCCTTTGACTTCTATTTTAAAGTTATCAGAGACTGCAAAATTTAGACTGCAGATCATTTCCCAATCAAATAAAATGTTTTATTTTTATTCTTTAGCTGTTATGTTTTTTCTTTATCCTTATGCTCAGTTGTTTTCCTCAACTGACTTGGAGTTTGTAGTCCCCAGAAAGAACTATTTTTACCAATCTGAATGAATTATAGCTGAAGCTGTTTCCTGGCTGAGGAAGGTAGCTATTAAAATACTAACCCATTGAGGTTTGAAAGTGCCCAGTGGAAAGTGAGTGTACAGGAAAATGAGCATACATGCTGTCAGAAAAGGGAACACTTTAATGCATTCCAATGAGACCAGAGATGCCACTGGAGTTTGACTAGAAACCAGTTGTGATTAGCAATGATGACTCATGAAAACCACAATTCAGTCTACTTTTCAGCCACCGATGCTGTTTCAGATCACTGAAGTCCTAAACTGGTTCGGGAGAGTCACAGATTGCAGCATGGCCAAAGATCAAAATTGACCTATTTTCATTGACTTTCACTTTAGTGACTTAATCATTAATGAAGATAGTCCTACCTCCATGGGTTGACCTTCATCATCCAAAAAGCAGAAAAGTTAGTTTTAGTGAATGACAGATTCCAATGCTGAGTGATAGCTGTAAAAATAAGATTTCCTAAAAAAGAAGTTTTAGTGACATTTAAAAAATCCCACTGGCACTCAGGAAGGCCTTGCAGTGCCTTTTAGAATTCTTTCTATTTCCACACAGATCAAGTAAGGTTAGTGATGTCAGAACTCCACTGGGGACCTGATTTTCTGTATGGTAGAAGCAGAGCAGGAAGTCTCTCTAAGCATTGGAGACCAGAGCTGCCTACAAGTCGGCTGACTTCCACTGTACAAATTGTTTCTGTGGGGACAGTGTGGCCATCACAATGTAAAAATTAGATTATATTTATTTTTCTTATAGAAATCAGGCATACAAAACTGAATTAATCATAAATGGACTAATAGAAGTAGTTCATTGGCAGCTAGTGTATATGTTTATTCATAGTTAGAAAAAATAAAATTTATAAACACTCAATCCAAGAACTACAATATTACCAATAACTTATATATTCATCTTTGTATTCCTGTCCTAACCTAGATCCATACTTATCCACTGATCTTCCTGTCAGACCAAACCACTTTTTTTGAGAATTTTGTGCTTTTTATTTTCTTGCTTTATAAAAGTGAGCTGTCTCATATATATGTATGCCTATAGAATATATTGTGCATTTTTGTGTGTACTAGTTTGTCTTTTGCAATTGATTTTTTCACTTGAACTTAGTGTACAAAGATTAATACGTATTGTCGCATTTAGCTGTAGTTCATTAACCTTTCACTGATGCATAATATTTCACTCTGTGACTATAGCACAATCCATTCCTTGTAGAAATGACTAGCCTGTTTCCAGGCTAGTTGTTTTCCTAGGACAGAGAGTACTGCTGTCAACATTCTTGTACAGGTATCCAAATGCCCAGGGTTAAACTATAAGCAGAAAGGCTGAGTCATGAGCTATATACATTTTGAACTTTATAGACAAAGTTTTTCAACTTATACTTCCACCAGCAAAGTAAAAAAGATTGTATTGATATCCAACCTCTCTATCTCTTAGCATTCTAAGACTTCATAATTTTTGACAATCCTATTAGATATACATTGGCTATGCATAGTCTTGATATTATACTTTTTTGGGTTATATATGTTACACATATCTTCTAGTGTGTACTTTGTTTTTTTGTTTTATTTGTTTTGTATTTACTTTCTTTAAGGTACCTCTAGATAAACAATAGTTGTTGCTTAATGGAAAATAATTTACCAGGCTTTTTCCTTTTCTGGTTAGCCTTTTGTATCTTATTAAAGAATGCCTGTCCTATCCAAGATCAGAAAGATTTTACACTATAATTTTTTCCAGAAGTCTAGAATTTTGTTTTTGACTTTAACACATATGGAGTTGATTTTTGGTTATGTTGTATACCATGAATTGAATGCCATTCCCCACCTCCTAATGTCTAATCAAATATAAACTCTACTTTTTAATAGCCCCTCCTTTTTCAATCGGTCTACTAAGTCACCTCTTTCATATATCAATGTTACATTTACGCTTGGATCTTTTCTAAGTTCTATTGATCATCTTGTCTATCTTTACATCAATAATACTCTCTTTTAATTACTATGGCTTTAAGTATTTATATCTGATAAAAACAAGTCTTTCTCATTTTTCTTCTTAAGTATCTTTGTAATTCTTGGCCCCATTTTTTCCATATAAATTTTAGAATCATGTTATAAAGTTTCAAAAATACTCTTGATGAGATTTTAACCAAAGTGCATAAGATCTCCAGGTCAATTAGAAAAACTGCCATTTTTTTAATATCATCTATCTATCTTATATTCTAATAGGATGATTGACCCATAATCTAGGTATTTTTTAAAGTCTTTCCTCAAAGCTTTATAATTTTCTATAAATAATTCTTACATATCTCTTATTTGATTATTTCTAAATACTTTAAGTTTTGCTACTATTGAAAATAATATTTTTAGTTTATGTCTTCTAATTATCATAACCATATCATCTTGTCTCCACATTTTTTTTTTCAATTTTGGAAAGTCTGGATCACTCACTGTATTTTGATCTGTAACAATACAATTAATTCAACTGAATCCAACTGAATAAATTAACCTTCCTCAATCCTGTGTACTTCCCTTTTTTCACCATTCAGTTATCTTTATTTAACAAGAAATAGTCTTTGATGGTCAAGTAGACACCATTAAATGCTAGTCACTACTTCACTGTGCTAACATTCTGAAAATTTTCCTAGAATCAACTCCAGAGCACCAACTTTTTTATTAAAGAAGGAAAAGTCAACATGTTTTTCCTTCCTCTTTGGGAGAGAAAAAGAACATAAAGATGTTTCCAATTTTCTTATGAACAGCATGCCCCACCTTGTCTATCCCAATCCCAAACTGTACTGTGTCCCAAAAGGTGTTTTAACAGTCTTAAGATGATTCAATTTAAAATAAGTGGTAGGATGATAAATTAAGTTTAAAAACTCCCATTTATTGTATTTCTGCTTGAAGGGAAAAAGTACAAATTATTTCATAAGACATCTGAGAGGTTCAGCTGAAAATTAATGTTTAACTTTGCTTATCTATGTCTCCCGAACTTATTTAACAATAGAATTTTTTAACCATATTTTAAAATTCTTCAAGAAATTCAAGGGTAAGGTATCAGGATTCTGTGCTGGACAAAACGTCCAGTCTATTTAATATATATAAACATTAGGTTCTTCTGGTCAAAATATATTAACTCTAATAAATAACATGAAGAACACCGAATATATTTTACATTCAAATAATAGAAAGTAAAATTCTCCATCAGGTGAAACTCTTACTGTGTGGGAGTGGGTGGGATAGGGGAGAATCATTTGTTTCCATTTTTTTTAATTACAAAGGTACTAAGGCCAGTGTATCCAAGCAACATGATGGAAACAATTATTAGGTTATCAAATTTTCTGTCAAATTAAAAAAAAGACATGTATTAATGCCAAGAAATAGCTTTCTTATATCTAAATGGGAAAATATATAAAATGGCCTCTAACCAAGTATTCAGTTTGGGAGCTGTACAGAGTAAAGTGGTGAAGTCACATGGCCCTAGTCTGATTAGATCTTCAAGATTTTCCTTCTACTAAAATCTAAGATTCATACTGAAGAAGTAAGATTTAGAAGGGAGAGAAATGAAGAGGTGGAGGGATGGGTCCTGGAGAGAAACCAATGAAGAAACTGAAATCCATCCTAGTGTTTGTAGAGAGAAGGGTGATAACTAGCATTTCCTATGTGCACAGGTCTTTATGAGTTTGTTTGTTTGTTTTTAATTTAATTTGTATTTATTTTAATTATGGCATAATACACATAACATAAAATTTTACCACTTTAATCATTTTTAAGTGTACAATTTAGTGACATTAAACACATTTACATCCTTGTGCTACCATCACCACCAACCATCCAAAGAAGGCTTTTTATTTTAGTTTGTAAAACAAACTCTTATATTAAATAATAAGTAAATGAAAAATAAATCAATAATTTTAATAGTTAAATTAATAATCTGGGATACACTCACACCCCCATCCATCCAGCTTCTGGCAGCCAATATTCTATTTTTGGTCACCATGAATTTGACTATTCAAAGTAGCTCACATAAGTGGAATCATACAATATTTGTCTTTATTCGACTGGCTTATTTTACTTAGCATAACAATCTTATTTTACTTAAGATTCTTTCATGTTATAGTTTGTGTCAAAATTTCCTTCTTTTTAAAAGCTGAGTAATATTCTACTGTATGCCTATACCATATTTTTTTTTTACCTATTCATCTGTTTTCAGACACTAGGGTTGTCTTTTTACAATCACAAATCTTTAATTCCTGGCAACCACTAATTCGTCTCTATTTTAATTATTTTGTCATTTCAGGACTGTTATATAAATGAAATCATACAATATGTAACATTTGGGATTGGCTTTTTTCACTCAACATAATTTCTTTGAGATTCTTCCAAGCTGTTTGCATCAATAATTCATTTCCTTTTACTGGTGAGTAGTATTCCATGGTATATATGTACCAGAGTTTATTTATCTAATCACCTACTGGAGAACATCTGAGCTGCCTCAAGTTTGGGGCTATTAGCTTAAGGTTGCCATTTTATTATTGTTTTCTGTTTGTTTACCCTGTTTCTTTACTTGCCTTGTGAGTTAATTGAACATTTTTTTAGAATTCTATTTTGATTTACGTATATTGTTTTTATAGTATATCTCTTTGTATAATTTTCTTAGTAATTGCTTTCAATAGAGATTTTAACGTTAATTTTTCCAGTTGCACTTTAATGTAAGTATTACTATTCTTATATCACAGCTATGAAAACCGAGGCACAGAAATAGTAAATAACTTGTCTGCACATCTACTAGCAAGTAGCAGAGCTGTATATTAACCCAAATCTGCCTTACTCCAAAGGCCACAGTCTTGCTTTCACTATACCCTGCTTGCCACTGGCCACAGGGCAAGATGAGAAAGCCTTGCCCAATTATGAATCATCTTTATCAGGGAGGAAGTCTACAAGATTAGGCAGTATACATGATACTTCAGTATAGCAGTATAAATCGTAATCGCACAGTATACAATTTATACTGCTATACTGAAGTATCATGTCTCAAAACTTTTGCTCTTATACTTTTCAGTCTCATACCTCTTCCCACCTACTGAAATCCAGTTTACTAAAATGTAGCCATCTTCATGCATCACTCTTTCTAAAAGCTGTACCTCTCTGCAGTTGACAGTCATTGTTTTTCTTTGGCTTCTCCAGAGCAGTTTGACAGTCATTGTTTTTCTTTGGCTTCTCCAGAGCAGTTTGTTTATACCTCTCTTCTGACATGAATTCTAGTTAGTTGTTTATATATTTTTTGCTTCTTGTCTTCATTGGAAACTCTCTGAGGAAATAAACTATGACACAATTTAGTTTTGTCATCTCTATAGCTAGAACAATATCTAACATGTAGTAGTTGATTTAGCAAATATTTGGTGAGTTAAGTGGAACTGAATTCGAGCTCAAAAGCTCTGAGTAAATCTGCTGAATTATTTGAAAGGACAATCAGTATGGACCTTCCTAGATAACTATCATTTACTTACTTATTTGGTAGATAATATCATTAAAGTATGTTATAGAATGTTTTTAAGAGAAGAGGAATCGGTAGAAGGCAGATTAATTGAATTCATTAATAGGTAGACAGTTCCTCTTTCTTGCTTGAAATATTTCTCAGGGCAGTAATTATGAAGATTTCATTTTTAAAATTATCTGAAGTTCAAGTTGTTGATGCTCAAGGGAAAAAGAAGAGGATGTTTTGTATTTATTTTAATCATTATTCATCAAACAATCTGAAATATCTCTTTCAGAATTGTCCTCCTAAATTCAGGACAAAGATAAGCTAACAAATGTTTGCTAAGCTCAGATATGTAAAACCTACTCTCGGGGAAGAAAAGTCATTTAGTTGATAAATGACCCCTGATACTTTTAAGCAGTGCTTAGCTTTATGAAGCCATAAAAATATATGTACAGTAATATAGTAATTTCTTGTTTTAAAATATCCACTATAAACTATGATTTGTAAGTTTGAAACATAACTGCTTTCTTAGGAGGACATGTATACGATTTATACTGCTATACTACTCCTTAGTGCTTCTTGAAGTCCATTTTCCTCATGAGTTATGGCTTCTCAAATAGAATGGAAGGGCCATTGAATGTTGTTAATGCAATTCTATTTTTAAAAGATAAATTAAGTTTGATTATTTGAATATGGCCAATCAGAAAAGGAAAAATTGCATGAAACTTTTAATTTAATTTAATTTTAAGTTAACTAGAAATAAATATCTGTCCAACAATAATTACCTGCCTCTGAGCTTAAAAATCATGTCTTTGAGTTAGAAGAGACCTTGACCATAGCTCAAGGCTTCCCAGCTGAAATAGTCTGAATGTAAACTGCACAGAATTGTGAAATGATCTAAGATTCATAAGTAAAGCATGCACGGTGTTTTACAGTTTACAAAATGCATTTAAATAGTCTTGATGGGAAAGCACTAATTTGGAGACCAAATTTAGGGAAGTTGTTTAATCCCTGGGCAATTCCACTTCTTCCTCTTGAGTACCTATCCTTCATGGCTCATTACCAACAGGGTATCAACATACTATTTTCAAACGTGTGTCGTTCTCTCCTGCCCTAGGGACCTGCTTCTGTCTCCCATGCACCTTGAAATTCACTGCCCATTTTTCAATCATTCTTTTCAAGATGAGCTCATTTTGCTTCTTTTTATCAAACAAAAACCTACTTGTACCCTAAATAACAATCTGAGTCTCGTGTATTTTATGAATTCTTCTAGACTACTCCAACACTTAATGAGCTCTTTTTTTTTTTTTATCTGTCAGTATTTTTTCAACAAGCATTTGAGTTCATGAGTACTTTGCTACCTACAGTAAGCTTATTCTCTGCCCACAGTGTTTTCAGTGATGGTTTTTAATCTGTGCCCTACGGAATTCCTGAGGGTAATCTAGGGGTCATTTTCATTAACCAGCATGGTGGTGATATAAGGCTTTCCCTTCCCACTTTAGTTGGTTTTATTTTAATCCGCTTTATATGATGAACTTGAACATATAAATATGCAGGGTTCTGTTGAAATTTTTAAAGTCTGTAAATTACTGTTTTAATGAATGGAATGGAAAATAGATAATTATAATTAGCTACATTATTGTAGCTATTTGTACAGTTAAGGAGTATCTGGGAAGGGCAAAGCATCTTATTTGTGGTTGTCCCTGCATACCTATTTTCCTCTGTGTTTTCTTGAAATTTCCTCGATAACAGGAATTATATCGTAGCCTCCTTGCTCCAGATACCTAGAATAGTGCCTGGTCCAGTGTAGGATACTGATTTATACTGGTTGGAAGCAGGAATTTTCCAGCTTATTTGCCTCATTTTGCCTGCCATTTGTGATGTACCTAATAAATTTTCACAATGTATTTGACAAATAACAAATGAATTTTAAAAAGAAAAATACGTCCTGTACTAGATATTTCAATCTTTACTATTTTCTGCTCTTTCACATAAGAAGCAACTTTAGTTCTTATTTTTTTCAGGCATTAGTTTTTTTTAGGCATTATTCTTAAATGGACCAGTATAGCTGAGGTTGTTATATTAATATTGTAAACTTTGTTAATTTACAAAACATCATTTTACTACTATCCTGTATTTCAATTCTGTGTTTTATGACCCAAAAAGTTTATGCTTTCATGTGAAAATCTATAAATGTTCTTTATAGGTAAAATAAATGCTATAAAATGTGACCTAAATTTCATTGAGTTTTACATAAGAATTGATGATAATTTTAAAACTTGAACTTTTTAATAAAATTTCTAACTATGTTAAGTTAAAATTTGTAGTAACAATTTTTATTCTGTGAATAATTTACAACACAAGAGGACCTAGTCAACAACTCTATGACCTTTCGAACAAATACTAAGTAAACACGTACCAAATGAATGCAGTAAAAAATTGTGACTTTACTGCCTTCTTTAAAGACTTCTGAAGTCTGTGTGTCCCCCACCTTTTCTTATTGTTTCTTATGTATTAATTTCACTACCTCCTTATTCTAGTCTTACACATCCAGGGCTTTGTGGTCAGACCACTGTTCTTTGCTGCTAGAGTCTCTTGCCAATAAAACCCACTTTTGTAGATGTAATAACCAAATCTCTGTATCCAGCCAGATTTCTTCTGAGCTCCAGACCTTCATCTCCAACTCTCATCTCCAATAAGGCAATTCACTTCAATTTTCTATTAGCACTCCAAATACAACAAATCAAAATTATCTTTATCCCACTCTATATCCCATGAACTTCTATCAAATATATATTTCAGAATTTCTAGTCTGCCATATTGTGGGAAACAGAAGTCTTGATATTTTTATTGCCACTTCCACAGACTTGGTTCATATCTGATTATAATACTTTTGCTCATCTCCCCAATGCCTACCAAAATAAAGCATATCTTGGTTGTCATTCAAGGCCCTTCTCAGACTACACTAAACCTACCTTTATATTCTGTTTACTATAAACCCTTCACTTGAGCCAGGCTGACTTCTCAATATCCAGACTAACCGTCTACATTCCTGCCTTTATACTTCTTTCATAATGAATTAAAAAATAATTGCTGTGATGAGGCATCCAGATTTTACTTTATCCAATTTAATATTTGTCTGACTTCTGCCATTTGATATTATTCTGTTTTTTCATTTAACTTGAAAAAAAAAAAAAA